>NW_027590976.1:0-135102 GCF_964213995.1 Mustelus asterias | reverse complement strand
CCTCTGCCTCCGGCGGACCCCACTGGAATGTGCCATGGTAACTCTTATAACAGGTAAACACCCTAACCCAACAACATTGTACAACCCCCACAGTAGCAACACCCTAGCCCAACAGTAACATAATAACAACCCCCAGTGGTGAACCAACGATGGTTCACCACATTCACCCTTCCTTTAAGAACAAAAGGTGGCGGGGTGCAAGAAAAAAACAGGTCATATAAACAGAATTCACAAGTCCAGACGGTCTGGAGGACCGCACCGACGCTGTGATCTCCTCAACACCGGTTGCGAAACCGGAGCAGGTGCTTGCGGTGGCGTTCTCTCCAAAACAGCGTCCGGCTGTCCCCTCAAGGACTCCCGGGCCGGCTGGCCCTGGTGAGGCGATGGTGCAGGGGATCCTGGAACCTTTGGTGGTGGTGGTGGTGGTGATGATGGTGGCGCCGATCTCCGAGTCTCAGGCAAGCTGTACATGGGAGTAAAAGTGTTATGCACTGGTCCCGGTGCTGACCGCGCCACGTCTGGGGAAGCAATGAGGAGTAGTGGATTCGTGACTGGGGGAATAGGAGCGACAGGAGTTGCTACGTCCCCTGCGGGCGCCAGGTCTCTCATGGAGACAGTGTCCTCTCGCCCGTCAGGATATGCCACATAGGCATACTGAGGGTTGGCGTGGAGGAGTTGGACCGGTTCGACCAAGGGGTCGGACCTGCGAGCCCTCACATGTCGCCGCAGAAGGACGGGTCCTGGGTACGTCAACCAGGCTGGCAATGAGGTTCCCGAGGACGACTTCCGAGGGAATGAGAACATCCTCTCGTGGGGAGTAGCATTGGTTGCCGTACACAGGAGGGAGCAGATAGAATGGAGCGCATTTGGAAGGACCTCCTGCCAACGGGAGACTGGAAGGCCCCTGGATTTCAGTGCCAGTAGGACAGCCTTCCAGACTGTAGCATTCTCCCTTTCCACCTGTCCGTTACCCCTAGGGTTGTAGCTCGTGGTTCTACTAGAGGCAATCCCGAATGAGAGCAGGAATTGCCTCAAGTCGTTGCTCATGAACGACGAGCCCCTGTCGCTATGAATGTAGCAGGGGTACCCGAACAGGGTAAAAAGCTCACTGAATGCCTTGATGACGGTGGCAGTCGACGTGTCCGCACAGGGGACAACAAACGGAAACCGGGAATACTCGTCTATTATGTTGAGGAAATAGACATTCCGGTCCGTTGAGGGAAGGGGGCCCTTAAAATCCACACTCAGCCTCTCAAAAGGGCGAGTGGCCTTGACCAATTGTGCCCGGTCCGGTCGATAAAAGTGTGGTTTGCATTCTGCGCAAATCCGACAGCTTCTCGTTACTGACCTGACATCCTCCACCGAGTAGGGCAGGTTGCGGGCTTTGACGAAGTGGTAGAGTCTGGTGACTCCAGGATGACACAGATCATTGTGGAGAGCCTTCAAGCGGTCCTCCTGCATGATGGCGCATGTTCCGCGAGAGGGCATCCGAGGGCTCATTGAGCTTCCCTGGACGATACATAATATCGTAATTATAGGTGGAGAGCTCAATTCTCCACCGCAAGATCTTATCGTTCTTGATCTTGCCCCTCTGCGTGTTGCTGAACATAAACGCCACGGATCGTTGATCCGTGATCAGGGTGAACCGCTTCCCTGCCAGGTAATGGCGCCAGTGTCTGACTGCCTCCACAATGGCCTGAGCCTCCTTCTCCACCGCTGAGTGCCGAATTTCGGGGCCTTGGAGGGTGCGGGAAAAGAACGCGACGGGCCTGCCTGCCTGGTTTAGTGTGGTGGCTAGGGCGAAATCAGATGCATCACTCTCCACCTGGAAAGGGATGGATTCATCCACCGCGTGCATCGTGGCTTTCGAGATGTCGCTTTTCAAAGCCTTGAAGGCCAATTGGGCCTCCGGCGTAAGTGGGAAGGTCGTGGACTTAATGAGCGGACGAGCTTTGTCCGCGTAGTTGGGGACCCACTGTGCATAATACGAAAAGAACCCGAGGCATCTCCTCAGTGCTTTCGTGCTAGCGGGCAAGGGAAGTTCAGTAAGTGGGCGCATACGGTCTGGATCAGGGCCAATGACCCCGTTTTCCACCACGTATCCGAGGATGGCTAACCTGCGCGTACGGAATACGCACTTCTCCCTGTTATAGGTCAGATTCAGGCGAGATGCAGTGCGCAGAAAGTGTTGGAGATTCGTGTCGTGGTCCTGCTGGTCATGGCCGCAGATGGTGACGTTATCCAGGTACGGGAAGGTAGCCCGCAACCCGTTCTGGTCCACCATTCGGTCCATAGCACGCTGGAAGACCGAGACCCCATTGGTGACACCAAATGGAACCCTGAGGAATTGGTATAGACGACCATCCGCCTCAAAAGCCGTATATTGTCGGTCCTCTGGGCGGATGGGGAGTTGATGGTAGGCGGACTTAAGGTCTATGGTAGAAAACACTCGGTACTGCGCAATCTGATTGACCATATCAGAAATGCGCGGGAGAGGATACGCATCCAGCTGCGTATAACGATTAATGGTCTGACTATAGTCGATGACCATCCGAGGTTTGTTCCCGCTTTTGACTACCACGACCTGCGCTCTCCACGGACTAGCACTGGCCTGTATGATCCCTTCCTTGAGGAGCCGCTGAACCTCAGATCTAATAAAGATCCGGTCCTCAGCGCTGTAACGCCTACTTTTAGTAGCGATGGGCTCGCAGCCAGGTACCAGATTTTTAAAAAGGGATGGTGTAGTGATTTTCAGGGTGGATAGATTGCATGCGGGGCGCTTTGGGCAATTTGGAGGCTGCGGCTGATTCCCTACTGCCAGTGAAGGGAGTGGCCCACCGTACTGTAGGATCACACTCTTCATGTGTACCATAAAGTTTAGTCCGAGGAGAATTGGCGCACAAAGGTGAGGTAGCACAAGGAGCCTGTATTGCTCGTAAATTGTGCCCTGTACCTCAAGAGTTACCATACATCGTCCTTGGATCGGTACAGACCGGGACCGTGATGCCATGGAAATTGTCTGCTTGGCAGGGAGAACCCGGAGTCCACACCTTTTAGCAGTTTCAGGGTGTATGAAACTTTCGGTGCTCCCACTGTCAAACAGACAATTCACAGTTCGACCACTAACCTTTATATCCATCATGGAATTTTCAAGTCCGTAGTGCCTGGTCTGGTCCAGGGAGATCGACGCCACCGTTGGCCCCTGGGCGTCACTGCATGCTGCCGATGTTGATGCTGAGGACCCCTGCTGGTCGCTCCTAGTCGTCGTGGACCATGATGGCCGCCCCCATGAATCGCACGTGGGCGAGGGCGCCAAACGCAGCGACTCCTGGTGGTCTTCCTCCTCCTCCGTCAGCCACGATGGCGCCGTCCTGGGTTCGCACGTGGTCGGACCTCGTGGGTACTGCGACGCCGAAGGAGATTGTCTCCGTTCTGGAGGGTTACAAGCTGCACTGCCGTTTTTAGACTTAGACCAAGCTGCACTGCCGTTTTTAGGCTTGGACCTGCAGACTTTGCCGTAGTGGCCTTTTTTACCGCACTGGCTGCAGATTGCCGTTCTTGCCGGACACTGTTGCCGTGGATGCTTGGCCCCACCACAAAAATAGCATCGCTGGCCACCTGGAGCTGCCGCCGTCGTCGGATCGATCTGGGAGCGTGGGTTAGCGGGGCGAGGAGGGAGCTGAGCTTGCTCCAGCCACGTTGACTGCACGTGGTCCTCGGGGTACAGCGCCAAGCTCTTCGACGCCGCTTCCAGCATCACGGCCATCTCCATTGCTTGGGTCAAGTCGAGTTTCCCCTTTTCCAGCAATTTAAGCCGGATGTACGAGGACCCTACCCCTGCTACGAACGCGTCTCGGGCGAGGTCGTACATATATTGTTCGGCTGATACGTCTTTACAATCGCAACCCCTGGCAAGCTGCAGGAGCTCATTGGCGTAGTCCTCCATGGTTTCGCCCGACTGCCGACGCCGTGTAGCGAGGAGGTAACGAGCGTGTATCTCGTTGGGTGGCTTCGTGTATCGTTTTTTTAGGAGCTCGACGGCCCTCGGGTAAGTGGGAGCTGCACGAATGGCGAGATAAATCGTGTCGCTTACCCTTGCGTGGAGGACCTGGAGTTTGTCGCTGTCTGTAGTGATAGCTACCGAGGCTGCCAGGTAGTCCTCGAAACACTTCCACCAATGGTCGAATGTGTTAGCGGCACCGACCGCACGTGGGTCCAGTGTCAGACGCTCTGGTTTTAAGATCTGTTCCATACTCTTTTTTTTGTACAGCTGTGAGTTTTCTGTTACACAATAAAATTGATGCGCGACAATTAAGCACGTGGAACCAAGGCTTCGATATTGAAGGCTTTTATTGTGTAACAATGGAACGACTAACACGAATACACCAGTTCAGACTGAAGGGGTCCTGCCGGAGCAGAGGGTCTTATACCTCGCCACCGGAGGCGGGACCCCACTGGAATGTGCCATGATAACTCTTATAACAGGTAAACACCCTAACCCAACAACATAGTACAACCCCCACAGTAACAACACCCTAGCCCAACAGTAACATAATAACAACCCCCAGTGGTGAACCAACGATGGTTCACCACACTCGCTCACCCGTCTCTCTCTGTCTCTCTCTCTCCCTCTCGCTCCCCCGTCTCTCTCTCTCGCTCTCCGTCTCTCTCTCTCTCTCTCTCGCTCCCCCCGTCTCTCTCTCTTTTGCTCTCCCCGTCTCTCTCTCTCTCTCTCTCCCGTCTCTCTCTCTCTCTCTCCCCGTCTCTCTCTCTCTCCCCGTCTCTCTCTCTCTCTCTCCCCGTCTCTCTCTCTCTCTCTCCCCGTCTCTCTCTCTCTCTCCCCGTCTCTCTCTCTCTCTCTCTCTCCCCGTCTCTCTCTCTCTCCCTCTCCCCGTCTCTCTCTCTCTCTCTCCCCGTCTCTCTCTCCCCCCCTGTCTCTCTCTCTCGCTCTCCTCGTCTCTCTCTCTCTCCCTCCCCTTCTCTCTCTCTCTCCCCGTCTCTCTCTCTCTCCCCGTCTCTCTCTCTCTCTCTCCCCGTCTCTCTCTCTCTCTCTCCCCGTCTCTCTCTCTCTCCCCGTCTCTCTCTCTCTCTCTCCCCGTCTCTCTCTCTCTCTCTCTCCCCGTCTCTCTCTCTCACTCGCTCCCCCGTCTCCCTCTCGCCCCCCGCCTCTCTCTCTCTCTCCCCCCGTCTCTCTCTCTCTCTCCCCCCGTCTCTCTCTCTCTCGCTCCCCCGTCTCTCTCTCGCCCCCCCCGTCTCCCTCTCTCCCTCCCGTGTCTCTCTCTCTCTCTCCCCCCCCGTCTCTCTCTCTCTCCCCCGTCTCTCTCTCTCTCCCCCATCTCTCTCTCTCCCCCCCATCTCTCTCTCTCTCGCTCCCCTGTCTCTCACTCTCGCTCCACCTGCCTCTCTCTCTCTCCCCCCCGTCTCTCTCTCTCTCCCCCGTCTCTCTCTCTCACTCGCTACCCCGTCTCTCTCTCTCTCTCTCCCCCGCCTCTCTCTCTCTCTCCCACCTGATGCGCGACAATCAAGCACGAGGTACAAGGCTTCAGCGATTGAAGGCTTTTATTGACAAACAATGGAACTATTTAAACACGAGTACACCAATCCAGACTGGAGGGGTCCCGCCTGAGCAGAGGGTCTTATACCTCTCCCTAGGAGGCGGGGCCCGACCGGGATGTGCCATAACAACATCCACCACAGGTGTATTAATCCCACAGTGTCAACACCCTAACCCAACAGTAACATTATAACAACCCCACAGTGTCAACACCCTAACCCAACAGTAACATTGGAATAACCCCACAGTGGTAACCAACGATGGTTCACCACATTCACCCCTCCTTTAAAAACAAAGGCCGGCGGGGTGCGAAAACAGATCATATATGTACAAAATTCACAAGTCCAGACGGTCTGGAGGACCGCACCGTCGCTGTGATCTCCTCAACACCGGTTGCGACACCGGAGCAGGTGCTTGCGGTGGCGTTCTCTCCAAAACAGCGTCCGGCTGTCCCCTCGAGGACTCCCGGGCCGGTTGACCCTGGTGAAGCGGTGGTGCAGGGGATCCCGGTACCTTCTGTGGTGGCGCCGATCTCCGAGTCTCAGGCAAGCTGTACATGGGAGTATAACTGTTATGCACTGGTCCCGGTGCTGACCGCGCCACGTCTGGGGAAGAAAGAAGTGAAAGGGGGTTCGTGACAGGGGGTATAGGAGCGACAGGAGTTGCTACGTCCCCTGCGGGCGCCAGGTCTCGAATCGAGACAGTGTCCTCTCGCCCGTCAGGATATGCCACATAGGCATACTGAGGGTTGGCGTGGAGGAGTTGGACCGGTTCGACCAAGGGGTCGGCCTTGCGGGCCCTCACATGTCGCCGCAGAAGGACGGGTCCTGGGTACGTCAACCAGGCTGGTAAGGAGATCCCCGAGGACGACTTCCGAGGGAATGAGAACATCCTCTCGTGGGGAGTAGCATTGGTTGCCGTACACAGGAGGGAGCGAATGGAATGAAGCGCATTTGGAAGGACCTCCTGCCAACGGGAGACTGGAAGGCCCCTGGACTTCAGCGCCAATAGGACAGCCTTCCAGACTGTAGCATTCTCCCTCTCCACCTGTCCGTTACCCCTAGGGTTGTAGCTCGTGGTTCTACTAGAGGCAATCCCGTATGAGAGCAGGAATTGCCTCAAGTCGTTACTCATGAACGACGAGCCCCTGTCACTATGGATATAGCTGGGGTACCCGAACAGGGTAAAAAGATCACGGAATGCCTTAATCACTGTGGCAGTCGACGTGTCCGCACAGGGGACAACAAACGGGAACCGGGAGTATTCATCTATGATATTGAGAAAATAGACATTCCGGTCCGTTGAGGGAAGGGGGCCCTTAAAATCCACACTCAGCCTCTCGAAGGGGCGAGTGGCCTTGACCAATTGTGCCCGGTCCGGTCGATAAAAGTGCGGTTTGCATTCCGCGCAAATCCGACAGCTTCTCGTTACTGACCTGACATCCTCCACCAAGTAGGGCAGGTTGCGGGCTTTTATGAAGTGGTAGAGTCGAGTGACTCCAGGATGGCACAGGTCATTGTGGAGGGCCTTCAAGCGGTCCTCCTGCATGATAGCGCATGTTCCGCGCGAGAGGGCATCCGAGGGCTCATTGAGCTTCCCTGGACGATACATAATATCGTAATTATAGGTGGAGAGCTCAATTCTCCACCGCAAGATCTTATCATTCTTGATCTTGCCCCTCTGCGTATTACTGAACATAAACGCCACGGATCGTTGATCCGTGATCAGGGTGAACCGCTTCCCCGCCAGGTAATGGTGCCAGTGTCTGACTGCCTCCACAATAGCCTGAGCCTCCTTCTCCACCGCTGAATGCCGAATTTCGGGACCTTGAAGGGTGCGGGAAAAGAACGCGACGGGCCTGCCTGCCTGGTTTAGTGTGGCGGCCAGGGCGAAATCCGATGCATCACTTTCCACCTGAAAAGGGATGGATTCATCCACCGCGTGCATCGTGGCTTTCGCAATGTCGCTTTTCAAAGCCTTGAAGGCCAATTGGGCCTCCGGCGTGAGTGGGAAGGTCGTGGACTTGATGAGCGGACGGGCTTTGTCCGCGTAGTTGGGGACCCACTGCGCATAATAAGAAAAGAAGCCGAGGCATCTCCTCAGTGCTTTTGTGCTAGCGGGCAAGGGAAGTTCAGTAAGGGGGCGCATACGGTCTGGATCAGGGCTGATGACCCCGTTTTCCACCACGTATCCAAGGATAGTTAACCTGCGCGTACGGAATACGCACTTCTCCCTGTTATAGGTCAGATTCAGGCGAGATGCAGTGCGCAGAAAGTTTTGGAGATTCGTGTCATGGTCCTGCTGGTCATGGCCGCAGATGGTGACGTTATCCAGGTACGGGAAGGTAGCCCGCAACCCGTTCTGGTCCACCATTCGGTCCATAGCACGCTGGAAGACCGAGACCCCATTGGTGACACCAAATGGAACCCGAAGAAACTGATATAGACGACCATCCGCCTCAAAAGCCGTGTATTGTCGGTCCTCTGGGCGGATGGGGAGTTGGTGGTAGGCGGACTTAAGGTCTATGGTGGAGAACACCCGGTACTGCGCAATCTGATTGACCATATCAGATATGCGCGGGAGAGGATACGCATCCAGCTGCGTATAACGGTTAATGGTCTGACTGTAGTCGATGACCATCTGGGGTTTGTTCCCGCTTTTAACCACCACGACCTGCGCTCTCCACGGACTAGCACTTGGCTGTATGATCCCTTCTTTGAGGAGCCGCTGAACCTCAGATCTGATAAAGATCCGGTCTTCAGCGCTGTAACGCCTACTTTTAGTAGCGATGGGCTTGCAGCCTGGTACCAGATTCTTAAATGAAGAAGGTGTGGTGATCTTCAGTGTGGAAAGATTGCATACGGGGCGCTTTGGGCAATTTGGAGGCTGCGGCTGATTCCCTACTGCCAGTGAAGGGAGTGGCCCACCGTACTGTAGGATCACACTCTTCATGTGGACCATAAAGTTTAGTCCGAGGAGAATTGGCGCGCAAAGGTGCGGTAACACAAGGAGCCTGTATCGCTCGTAAATTGTGCCCTGTACCTCAAGAGTTACCATACATCGTCCTTGGATCGGTACAGACCGGGACCGTGATGCCATAGAAATTGTCTGTTTGGCAGGTAGAACCCGGAGTCCACACCTTTTTGCAGTGTCAGGGTGAATAAAACTCTCGGTGCTCCCGCTGTCAAACAGACAATACACAGTACGACCATTTACCTTGATGTTCATCATCGAACTGTCAAGCCTGTGATGCTTTGTCTGGTCCAGGGAGATCGACGCCACCGTTGGCCCCTGGGCGTCACTGCATGCAGCCGAGGTTGATACTGAGGACCCCTGCTGGTCGCTCCTGGTCGTCGTCGACCATGATGGCCGCCCCCATGAATCGCACGTGGGTGAGGGCGCCAAGCGTAGCGACTCCTGGTGGTCATCCTCCTCCTCCGTCAGCCACGATGGCGCCGTCCTGGATTCGCACGTGGTCGGGCCTCGCGGGTACTGCGACGCCGAAGGAGATTGTCTCCTCTCTGGAGGGTCACAGGCTGCACTGCCGTTTTTGGGCTTCGACCTGCAAACTTTAGCATCGTGCCCCTTTTTACCGCACTGGCTGCAGATCGCCGTTTTTGCAGGGCACTGTTGCCGTGAATGCTTGGCTCCGCCGCAAAAATAGCATCGCTGGCCGCCTGGAGCTGCCGCCGTCGTCGGATCGATATGGGAGCGCGAGCCCGTGGGGCGAGGAGGGATTTGTGCTTGCTCCTGCCACGTTGTCTCCGCGTGGTCTTCGGGGTACAGCGCCAAGCTTTTCGACGCTGCCTCCAGCATCTCAGCCATCTCCATCGCTTGGGTCAGGTTGAGGTTCCCTTTCTCTAATAACTTAAGCCGGATGTACGAGGACCCTACCCCTGCTACGAACGCGTCTCGGGCGAGGTCGTACATATATTGTTCGGCTGACACGTCTTTACAATCGCAACCCCTGGCAAGCTGCAGGAGCTCATTGGCGTAGTCCTCCATGGTTTCGCCCGACTGCCGACGTCGTGTAGCGAGGAGGTAACGAGCGTGAATCTCGTTGGGTGGTCTGGTGTATCGTTTCTTCAAGAGCTCGATGGCCCTTGGGTAAGTGGTGGCCGCACGAATCGCGAGGTAGACCGTGTCGCTTACCCTCGCGTGGAGGACCTGGAGTTTGTCGCTGTCTGTAGTAACAGCTGCAGAGGCTGCCAGGTAGTCTTCGAAACACTTCCACCAGTGGTCGAAGGTGTTAGCGGCACCGACCGCACGTGGGTCCAGCGCCAGACGCTCTGGTTTTAATATTTGTTCCATACTCCCTTTTTACTGTTGAGAGTTTTACGTTTGCTAATAAAATTGATGCGCGACAATCAAGCACGTGGAACAAGGCTTCAGCTATTGAAGGCTTTTATTAGCAAACAATGGAACTAACGAACACGAGTACACCAGTTCAGACTGGAGGGGTCCCGCCGGAGCAGAGGGTCTTATACCTCTCCCCAGGAGGCGGGGCCCGACCGGGATGTGCCATAACAACATCTACCACAGGTAAACACCCTAACCCAACAACATTGTACAACCCCCACAGTGACAACACCCGAACCCAACAGTAACATAGGAATAACCCCCAGTGGTAACCAACGGTGGTTCACCACACCGTCTCTCTCTCTCTCTCTCTCTCCCCGTCTCTCTCTCTCTCTCCCCGTCTCTCTCTCTCTCTCCCCGTCTCTCTCTCTCTCTCGCTCCCCCCGTCTCTCTCTCTGTCACTCCCCCCGTCTCTCTCTCTGTCACTCCCCCCGTCTCTCTCTCTCTCGCTCCCCCCGTCTCTCTCTCTGTCACTCCCCCCGTCTCTCTCTCTGTCACTCCCCCCGTCTCTCTCTCTCTCGCTCCCCCCGTCTCTCTCTCTGTCACTCCCCCCGTCTCTCTCTCTCTCGCTCCCCCCGTCTCTCTCTCTGTCACTCCCCCGTCTCTCTCTCTCTCTCGCTCCCCCGTCTCTCTCTCTGTCGCTCCCCCGTCTCTCTCTCTCCCCGTCTCTTTCTCCTCCCCGTCTCTCTCGCTCTCTCTCTCCCCGTCTCTTTTTCTCTCTCTCTCTCTTTATCAGGCCTGGAGGGTGAGGGGGGGGGTAAGGCAGCTGGTGGGGTGTGGGGGCGGGCGGCGGGGGGGGGTGCGGGGGGGTGGAGGTAAGGCAGCTGGTGGGGTGTGGGGGATTTAATTGGCAAGAGCCATAAGAGATCGGAGCAGAATGAGGCCACGGGGCCCAACATGCGCAGTCCCGGACAGGGGGAACCGTCTCTCTTTGCCTCGGAGTGTACACTGTACCACCGTGGGTTAGCGCTGCTGCCTCACAGCGCCAGGGACCCGGGTTCGATTCCCGGCTCGGGTCACTGTCTGTGCGGAGTCTGCACCTTCTCCCCGTGTCTGCGTGGGTTTCCTCCGGGTGCTCCGGTTTCCTCCCACAGTCTGAAAGACGTGCTGGTTAGGGTGCTAAATTCTCCCTCAGTGTAACCCGAACAGGCGCCGGAGTGTGGCGACTCGGGGATTTTCACAGTAACTTCATTGCGGTGTTAATGTAAGCCAACTTGTGACACTAATAAATAAACTTTAAACTTAAACTGTATGTGTGGAGAGCTGACACAGGCACTCACACACAGAGAGTCCCAGAGAGGATGAATCATTCCCTCACCCTCCCTGTGTACACTGTACTGTGGAGGAGGCAATAGATTTTCGTCCTGATTTTCAACTGAGAAGAATTAACCTAAGAGGCGGCAAGAGTTTTGATCACATCCTCCAGCCCCTACACCCCCTCCCTATCTCTGTAACATCCTCCAGCCCCTACACCCCCACCCTATCTCTGTAACATCCTCCAGCCCCTACACCCCCTCCCTATCTCTGTAACCCCCTCCAGCCCCTACACCCCCTCCCTATCTCTGTAACCCCCCTCCAGCCCCTACACCCCCTCCCTATCTCTGTAACCCCCTCCAGCCCCTACACCCCCTCCCTATCTCTGTAACCCCCCTCCAGCCCCTACACCCCCTCCCTATCTCTGTAACCCCCCTCCAGCCCCTACACCCCCTCCCTATCTCTGTAACCCCCCTCCAGCCCCTACACCCCCTCCCTATCTCTGTAACCCCCCTCCAGCCCCTACACCCCCTCCCTATCTCTGTAACCCCCCTCCAGCCCCTACACCCCCTCCCTATCTCTGTAACCCCCCTCCAGCCCCTACACCCCCTCCCAATCTCTGTAATCTCCTCCAGCCCCTACACCCCCTCCCTATCTCTGTAACCTCCTCCAGCCCCCTACACCCCCTTCCTATCTCTGTAACCCCCTCCAAACCTGCACCCCCTCCCTATCTCTGTAACCCCCCTCCAGCCCCTACACCCCCTCCCTATCTCTGTAACCCCCCTCCAGCCCCTACACCCCCTCCCTATCTCTGTAACCCCCCTCCAGCCCCTACACCCCCTCCCTATCTCTGTAACCCCCTCCAGCCCCTACACCCCCTCCCTATCTCTGTAACCCCCTCCAGCCCCTACACCCCCTCCCTATCTCTGTAACCCCCTCCAGCCCCCTACACCCCCTCCCTATCTCTGTAACCCCCTCCAGCCCCTACACCCCCTCCCTATCTCTGTAACCTCCTCCAGCCCCCTACAACCCCTCCCTATCTCTGTAACCCCCTCCAGCCCCTACACCCCCTCCCTATCTCTGTAACCCCCTCCAGCCCCCACACCCCCTCCCTATCTCTGTATCCTCCTCCAGCCCCTACACCCCCTCCCTATCTCTGTAACCCCCTCCAGCCCCTACACCCACTCCCTATCTCTGTAACCTCCTCCAGCCCCTACACCCCCTCCCTATCTCTGTAACCCCCTCCAGCCCCCTACACCCCCTCCCAATCTCTGTAACCTCCTCCAGCCCCTACACCCCCACCCTATCTCTGTAACCTCCTCCAGCCCCTACATCCCCTCCCTATCTCTGTAACCCCCTCCAGCCCCTACACCCCCTCCCTATCTCTGTAACCCCCTCCAGCCCCTACACCCCCTCCCTATCTCTGTAACCCCCTCCAGCCCCTACACCCCCTCCCTATCTCTGTAACCTCCTCCAGCCCCTACACCCCCTCCCTATCTCTGTAACCTCCTCCAGCCCCTACACCCCCTCCCTATCTCTGTAACCCCCTCCAGCCCCTACACCCCCTCCCTATCTCTGTAAACCCCCTCCAGCCCCTACACCCCCTCCCTATCTCTGTAACCCCCCTCCAGCCCCTACACCCCCTCCCTATCTCTGTAACCCCCCTCCAGCCCCTACACCCCCTCCCTATCTCTGTAACCCCCCTCCAGCCCCTACACCCCCCTCCCTATCTCTGTAACCCCCTCCAGCCCCCTACACCCTCTCCCTATCTCTGTAACCCCCTCCAGCCCCTACACCCCCTCCCTATCTCTGTAACCCCCCTCCAGCCCCTACACCCCCTCCCAATCTCTGTAATCTCCTCCAGCCCCTACACCCCCTCCCTATCTCTGTAACCTCCTCCAGCCCCCTACACCCCCTTCCTATCTCTGTAACCCCCTCCAAACCTGCACCCCCTCCCTATCTCTGTAACCCCCCTCCAGCCCCTACACCCCCTCCCTATCTCTGTAACCCCCCTCCAGCCCCTACACCCCCTCCCTATCTCTGTAACCCCCCTCCAGCCCCTACACCCCCTCCCTATCTCTGTAACCCCCTCCAGCCCCTACACCCCCTCCCTATCTCTGTAACCCCCTCCAGCCCCTACACCCCCTCCCTATCTCTGTAACCCCCTCCAGCCCCCTACACCCCCTCCCTATCTCTGTAACCCCCTCCAGCCCCTACACCCCCTCCCTATCTCTGTAACCTCCTCCAGCCCCCTACAACCCCTCCCTATCTCTGTAACCCCCTCCAGCCCCTACACCCCCTCCCTATCTCTGTATCCTCCTCCAGCCCCTACACCCCCTCCCTATCTCTGTAACCCCCTCCAGCCCCTACACCCCCTCCCTATCTCTGTAACCTCCTCCAGCCCCTACACCCCCTCCCTATCTCTGTAACCCCCCTCCAGCCCCCTACACCCCCTCCCTATCTCTGTACCCCCTCCAGCCCCTACACCCTCTCCCTATCTCTGTAACCCCCTCCAGCCCCTACACCCCCTCCCTATCTCTGTAACCTCCTCCAGCCCCTACACCCCCTCCCTAACTCTGTAACCTCCTCCAGCCCCTACACCCCCTCCCTATCTCTGTAACCCCCTCCAGCCCCCTACACCCCCTCCCTATCTCTGTACCCCCTCCAGCCCCTACACCCTCTCCCTATCTCTGTAACCTCCTCCAGCCCCCTACAACCCCTCCCTATCTCTGTAACCCCCTCCAGCCCCTACACCCCCTCCCTATCTCTGTAGCCTCCTCCAGCCCCTACACCCCCTCCCTATCTCTGTAACCCCCTCCAGCCCCTACACCCCCTCCCTATCTCTGTAACCTCCTCCAGCCCCCTACAACCCCTCCCTATCTCTGTAACCCCCTCCAGCCCCTACACCCCCTCCCTATCTCTGTATCCTCCTCCAGCCCCTACACCCCCTCCCTATCTCTGTAACCCCCTCCAGCCCCTACACCCCCTCCCTATCTCTGTAACCTCCTCCAGTCCCTACACCCCCTCCCTATCTCTGTAACCTTCTCCAGCCCCTACACTCCCTCCCTATCTCTGTACCCTCCTCCAGCCCCTACACCCCCTCCCTATCTCTGTAACCCCCTCCAGCCCCTACACCCCCTCCCTATCTCTGTAACCTCCTCCAGTCCCTACACCCCCTCCCTATCTCTGTAACCTCCTCCAGCCCCTCCACTCCCTCCCTATCTCTGTAACCTCCTCCAGCCCCCTACACACCCTCCTTATCTCTGTAACCCCTCCAGCCCCTACACACCCTCCCTATCTCTGTAACCCCCTCCAGCCCCCTACACCCCCTCCCTATCTCTATAACCCCCCTCCAGCCCCTACACCCCCTCCCTATCTCTGTAACCCTCCTCCAGCCCCTACACCCCCTCCCTATCTCTGTAAACCCCCTCCAGCCCCTACACCCCCTCCCTATCTCTGTAACCCCCCTCCAGCCCCTACACCCCCTCCCTATCTCTGTAACCCCCCTCCAGCCCCTACACGTCCTCCCTATCTCTGTAACCCCCCTCCAGCCCCTACACCCCCCTCCCTATCTCTGTAACCCCCTCCAGCCCCCTACACCCTCTCCCTATCTCTGTAACCCCCTCCAGCCCCTACACCCCCTCCCTATCTCTGTAACCCCCCTCCAGCCCCTACACCCCCTCCCAATCTCTGTAATCTCCTCCAGCCCCTACACCCCCTCCCTATCTCTGTAACCTCCTCCAGCCCCCTACACCCCCTTCCTATCTCTGTAACCCCCTCCAAACCTGCACCCCCTCCCTATCTCTGTAACCCCCCTCCAGCCCCTACACCCCCTCCCTATCTCTGTAACCCCCCTCCAGCCCCTACACCCCCTCCCTATCTCTGTAACCCCCCTCCAGCCCCTACACCCCCTCCCTATCTCTGTAACCCCCTCCAGCCCCTACACCCCCTCCCTATCTCTGTAACCCCCTCCAGCCCCTACACCCCCTCCCTATCTCTGTATCCTCCTCCAGCCCCTACACCCCCTCCCTATCTCTGTAACCCCCTCCAGCCCCTACACCCCCTCCCTATCTCTGTAACCTCCTCCAGCCCCTACACCCCCTCCCTATCTCTGTAACCCCCTCCAGCCCCCTACACCCCCTCCCAATCTCTGTAACCTCCTCCAGCCCCTACACCCCCACCCTATCTCTGTAACCTCCTCCAGCCCCTACACCCCCTCCCTAACTCTGTAACCTCCTCCAGCCCCTACACCCCCTCCCTATCTCTGTAACCCCCTCCAGCCCCCTACACCCCCTCCCTATCTCTGTACCCCCTCCAGCCCCTACACCCTCTCCCTATCTCTGTAACCTCCTCCAGCCCCCTACAACCCCTCCCTATCTCTGTAACCCCCTCCAGCCCCTACACCCCCTCCCTATCTCTGTAGCCTCCTCCAGCCCCTACACCCCCTCCCTATCTCTGTAACCCCCTCCAGCCCCTACACCCCCTCCCTATCTCTGTAACCTCCTCCAGCCCCCTACAACCCCTCCCTATCTCTGTAACCCCCTCCAGCCCCTACACCCCCTCCCTATCTCTGTATCCTCCTCCAGCCCCTACACCCCCTCCCTATCTCTGTAACCCCCTCCAGCCCCTACACCCCCTCCCTATCTCTGTAACCTCCTCCAGTCCCTACACCCCCTCCCTATCTCTGTAACCTTCTCCAGCCCCTACACTCCCTCCCTATCTCTGTACCCTCCTCCAGCCCCTACACCCCCTCCCTATCTCTGTAACCCCCTCCAGCCCGTACACCCCCTCCCTATCTCTGTAACCTCCTCCAGTCCCTACACCCCCTCCCTATCTCTGTAACCTCCTCCAGCCCCTACACTCCCTCCCTATCTCTGTAACCTCCTCCAGCCCCCTACACACCCTCCTTATCTCTGTAACCCCTCCAGCCCCTACACACCCTCCCTATCTCTGTAACCCCCTCCAGCCCCCTACACCCCCTCCCTATCTCTATAACCCCCCTCCAGCCCCTACACCCCCTCCCTATCTCTGTAACCCTCCTCCAGCCCCTACACCCCCTCCCTATCTCTGTAAACCCCCTCCAGCCCCTACACCCCCTCCCTATCTCTGTAACCCCCCTCCAGCCCCTACACCCCCTCCCTATCTCTGTAACCCCCCTCCAGCCCCTACACGTCCTCCCTATCTCTGTAACCCCCCTCCAGCCCCTACACCCCCCTCCCTATCTCTGTAACCCCCTCCAGCCCCCTACACCCTCTCCCTATCTCTGTAACCCCCTCCAGCCCCTACACCCCCTCCCTATCTCTGTAACCCCCCTCCAGCCCCTACACCCCCTCCCAATCTCTGTAATCTCCTCCAGCCCCTACACCCCCTCCCTATCTCTGTAACCTCCTCCAGCCCCCTACGCCCCCTTCCTATCTCTGTAACCCCCTCCAAACCTGCACCCCCTCCCTATCTCTGTAACCCCCCTCCAGCCCCTACACCCCCTCCCTATCTCTGTAACCCCCCTCCAGCCCCTACACCCCCTCCCTATCTCTGTAACCCCCCTCCAGCCCCTACACCCCCTCCCTATCTCTGTAACCCCCTCCAGCCCCTACACCCCCTCCCTATCTCTGTAACCCCCTCCAGCCCCTACACCCCCTCCCTATCTCTGTATCCTCCTCCAGCCCCTACACCCCCTCCCTATCTCTGTAACCCCCTCCAGCCCCTACACCCCCTCCCTATCTCTGTAACCTCCTCCAGCCCCTACACCCCCTCCCTATCTCTGTAACCCCCTCCAGCCCCCTACACCCCCTCCCAATCTCTGTAACCTCCTCCAGCCCCTACACCCCCACCCTATCTCTGTAACCTCCTATAGCCCCTACACCCCCTCCCTATCTCTGTAACCCCCTCCAGCCCCTACACCCCCTCCCTATCTCTGTAACCTCCTCCAGCCCCTACACCCCCTCCCTATCTCTGTAACCCCCCTCCAGCCCCCTACACCCCCTCCCTATCTCTGTACCCCCTCCAGCCCCTACACCCTCTCCCTATCTCTGTAACCCCCTCCAGCCCCTACACCCCCTCCCTATCTCTGTAACCTCCTCCAGCCCCTACACCCCCTCCCTAACTCTGTAACCTCCTCCAGCCCCTACACCCCCTCCCTATCTCTGTAACCCCCTCCAGCCCCCTACACCCCCTCCCTATCTCTGTACCCCCTCCAGCCCCTACACCCTCTCCCTATCTCTGTAACCTCCTCCAGCCCCCTACAACCCCTCCCTATCTCTGTAACCCCCTCCAGCCCCTACACCCCCTCCCTATCTCTGTAGCCTCCTCCAGCCCCTACACCCCCTCCCTATCTCTGTAACCCCCTCCAGCCCCTACACCCCCTCCCTATCTCTGTAACCTCCTCCAGCCCCCTACAACCCCTCCCTATCTCTGTAACCCCCTCCAGCCCCTACACCCCCTCCCTATCTCTGTATCCTCCTCCAGCCCCTACACCCCCTCCCTATCTCTGTAACCCCCTCCAGCCCCTACACCCCCTCCCTATCTCTGTACCCTCCTCCAGTCCCTACACCCCCTCCCTATCTCTGTAACCTTCTCCAGCCCCTACACTCCCTCCCTATCTCTGTACCCTCCTCCAGCCCCTACACCCCCTCCCTATCTCTGTAACCCCCTCCAGCCCCTACACCCCCTCCCTATCTCTGTAACCTCCTCCAGTCCCTACACCCCCTCCCTATCTCTGTAACCTCCTCCAGCCCCTACACTCCCTCCCTATCTCTGTAACCTCCTCCAGCCCCCTACACACCCTCCTTATCTCTGTAACCCCTCCAGCCCCTACACACCCTCCCTATCTCTGTAACCCCCTCCAGCCCCCTACACCCCCTCCCTATCTCTATAACCTCCTCCAGCCCCTACACCCCTTCCCTATCTCTGTAACCTCCTTCATCCCCCTACAACCCCTCCCTATCTCTGTAACCCCCTCCATCCCCCTACAACCCCTCCCTATCTCTGTAACCCCCTCCAGCCCCCTACACCCCCTCCCTATCTCTGTAACCCCCTCCAGCCGCTACACCCCCTCCCTATCTCTGTAACCCCCTCCAGCCCCTACACCCCCTCCCTATCTCTGTATCCTCCTCCAGCCCCCTACACCCCCTCCCTATCTCTGTAACCTCCTCCAGCCCCTCCGAGATCTCTGCGCTCCTCCAATTCCGGCCTCTCGAGCATCCCCCGATTCCCATCGCTCCGCCATTGGCGGCCGTGCATAGATTCTTTCCCTTCCTTTAAGACGCTCCTTAAAGGAGCTCTTTGACCGCTCCCTAAGGTGTCCTGGTGTAGCCAGGTTCGGCTGTATTTGGTCGTACCCCCTGGCATCTCCTTGGGGTCTTTTTTCTGCAACATGGCAGACGGTGCCTGAATAAGACATGGTAGCAGATGATCAAGAAAGCAAACGTCATCTCCCTGGCCCTGCACTCAACCCTGGGACACCTCGATAACACGGACACCAATGTCAGACTCCTCGGTGCGGCCAAATTCCCCTCCAACTCGATATTCAGGTTTGCTGACGACACCACCGTAGTGGGTCGGATCCCAAACAATGACGAGACAGAGTACAGGAATGAGATAGAGAATCTGGTGAACTGGTGCAGCAACAATAATCTCTCCCTCAATGTCAACAAAACGAAGGAGATTGTCATCGACTTCAGGAAGCGTAAAGGAGAACATGCCCCTGTCTACATCAACGGGGACGAAGTAGAAAGGGTCGAGAGCTTCAGGTTTTTAGATGCCCAGATCACCAACAACCTGTCCTGGTCCCTCCACGCCGACACTATAGTTAAGAAAGCCCACCAACACCTCTACTTTCTCAGGAGGCTAAGGAATGTCAGCTACGATTCTCACCAACCTTTACAGATGCACCATAGAAAGCATCCTTTCTGGTTGTATCACAGCTTGGTATGGGGCTCCTGCTCTTCCCAAGACCGCAAGGAACTACAAAGGGTGATGAATGTAGCCCAATCCATCACGCAAACCATCCATTGACTCTGTCTACACTTCCCGCTGCCTCGGGAAAAGCAGGCAGCATAATCAAGGACCCCACGCACCCCGGACATTCTCTCTTCCACCTTCTTCCGTCGGGGAAAATGATACGAAAGTCTGAGGTCACGCACCGACCGACTCAAGAACAGCTTCTTCCCTGCTGCCGTCAGACTTTTGAATGGACTTACCTCGCATTAAGTTGATCTTTCTCTGCACCCTAGCTATGACTATAACACTACATTCTGCACCCTCTCCTTTCCTTCTCTATGAACGGTATGTTTTGTCTGTATAGCGCGCAAGAAACAATACATCTCACTGTATGTTAATACATGTAACAATAATAAATCAAATCATAAATCAAGTAATATTTACTGACTATAGCTCAGACTTCAACACTATTATTCCCACAAAACTCATCTCCAAACTCCGTGGCCTGGGCCTCGGCTCCTCCCTCTGCGACTGGATCCTGAACTTCCACAGACCACAATCCGTAAGGATTGGCAACAACACCTCCTCCACGATCATCCTCAACACCGGTGCCCCACAAGGCTGTGTCCTCAGCCCCCTACTATACTCCTTATACACCTCTGACTGTGCGGCCAAATTCCCCTCCAATTCGAGTTTCAAGTTTGCTGACGACACCATCGTAGTGGGTCGGATCTCAAACAATAAGTCAAATCAAATGGAAAGTTGGCATTTATAGCTAAAGGAATAGAATATAAAGGTGGTGAAGTATTGTCGCAACTCTACAAGGCATTGGCGAGACTGCACCTGGAGTATTGTGCACAGTTTTGGTCCCCTTATTTGAGGAGAGGTGTAGTGACATTGAAGGCAGTTCACTAGATTGATTCCAGAGATACAAACATAGAAACACAGAAGATAGGAACAGGAGGAGGCCATTCAGCCCTTCGAGCCTGCTCCCCCATTCATCACCATCGTGGTTGGTCATCAACTCAGTAGCCTAATCCTGCTTTCTCCCCATAACCTTTGACCCCGTTCGCCCCAAGTGCTATATCCAGCCGCCTCTTGAATACATTCAATGTTTTGGCATCGACTACTTCCTGTGGGAATGAATTCCACAGGCTTACCGGGTGAAGAAATGTCTCCTCACCTCCGTCCCAAACGGTCCACCTCGAATCCTCAGACTGCGACCCCCTGGTTCTGGGCTCCCCCCACCATCGGGAACATCCTCCCTGCGTCTACCCTGTCCAGTCCTGTTAGAATTTTATAAGTTATTACCATTATCTTGTAATTGAGTTTGTGTCTATATATGCCCTGTTTGTGAACCCAATCCTGCACTCACCTGATGAAGGAGCGGTGCTCCGAAAGCTCGTGCTACCAAATAAACCTGTTGGACTTTAACCTGGTGATTGTGAGACTTCTTACTGAATTTTATAACATGGGGGGTTTGTCGTGTGAAGAGAGATTGAACAGTTTGGGCCGACACTCTCTGGAATTTAGAAGAATGAGGGAGATCAAATCGAGATATACTAGAGATGATAAAATTTGATTTGATTTATGTCACATGTATTAGTATACAGTGAAAAGTATTGTACCCCAGAGGTGCACTCAGATCCTGCGCGGATCAGCTGGCGGGGGTATTCACAGACATCTTCTACCTCTCTTTACAACAATCTGAGGTCCCTATCTGCTTCAAGAAGATGATCATCATCCCGGTACCTAAGAAAAGCCAAGCAGCGTGCCTTAATGACTATCAGCCAGTGGCTCAGAGATCCATCATTATGAAGTGCTTCGAAAGGTTAGTCACGGCACGAATCAATTCCAACCTCCCGGACTACCTGGATCCACGACAATTCGCCTACCGCCGCAACAGGTCCACAGCAGACGCCATCTCCCTGGCCCCGCATTCAACCCTGGAACACCTGGATAACAAGGGCACCTGTGTCAGGCTCCTATTTATTGACTACAGCTCAGCCTTCAACACTATTATTCCCACGAAACTCACCTCCAAACTCTGTGGCCTGGGCCTCGGCTCCTCCCTCTGCGACTGGATCCTGAACTTCCTAACCCACAGACCACAATCAGTAAGGATAGGCAACAACACCTCCTCCACGATCATCCTCAACACCGGTGCCCCACAAGGCTGTGTCCTCAGCCCCCTGCTATAGTCCTTATACACCTCTGACTGCGCGGTCAAGCTCCCCTCCAATTCGATTTTCAAGTTTGCTGATAACACCACCGTAGTGGGTCGGATCTCAAACAATGACGAGACAGAGTACAGGAATGAGATAGAGAATCTGGTGAACTGGTGCGGCAACAATAACCTCTCCCTCAATGTCAACAAAACGAAGGAGATTGTCATTGACTTCAGGAAGCGTAAAGGAGAACATGCCCCTGTCTGCATCAACAGGGATGAAGTAGAAAGGGTCGAGAGCTTCAAGTTTTTAGGTGTCCAGATCACCAACAACCCGTCCTGGTCCCCCCCGTGCCGACACTATAGTTAAGAAAGTCCCACCAACGCCTCTACTTTCTCAGAAGACTAAGGAAATTCGGCATGTCAGCTACGACTCTCACCAACTTTTACAGATGCCCCATAGAAAGCATTCTTTCCAGATGTATCACAGCTTGGTATGGCTCCTGCTCTGCCCAAGAACGCAAGAAACTACAAAAGGTCGTGAATGTAGCCCAGTCCATCACGCAAACCAGCCTCCCATCCATTGACTCTGTCTACACTTCCTGCTGCCAGCATAATTAAGGACCCCCATGCACCCCGGACATTCTCCATTGGGAAAAAGATACAAAAGTCTGAGGTCACGTACCAACCGTCTCAAGAACAGCTTCTTCCCTGCTGCTGTCAGACTTTTGAATGGACCTCCCTCGCATTAAGTTGATCTTTCTCTACACCCTAGCCAAGACTGTAACACTACATTCTGCACTCTCTCCTTTCCTTCTCTATGAACGGTATGCTTTGTCTGTATAGCGCGCAAGAAACAATACCTTTCACTGTATGTTAATATACGTGACAATAATAAATAAATCAAATCAAATCCTGCGCGCTATCCAGACAAAGCATACCATTCATAGAGAAGGAAAAGAGAGAGTGCAGAATGTAGTGTTACAGTCACGGCTAGGGTGTAGAGAAAGATCAACTTAATGCGAGGTAGGTCCATTCAAAAGTCTGACAGCAGCAGGGAAGAAGCTGTTCTTGAGTCGGTCGGTACGTGACCTCAGACTTTTGTATCTTTTTCCCAAACGGAAGAAGGTGAAAGAGAGAATGTCCGGGGTGTGTGGGGGTCCTTAATTATGCTGGCTGCTTTTCCCCGAGGCAGTGAAAGGTATGGATAAAGTAGACGGGGAGCGGATGCTGCCTCTGGTGGGACATTCGAGACGAGAGGTCTCAGGATAAGGAGCAGCAAATTTAAAACAGAGTTGGAGGAGAAACTACTTCCCCCAAAGGGTTGTGAATCTGTGGAATTCGCTGCCCCCAAAGTGCGGTGGATGCTGGGACAGCGAGTACATTTAAGGAGGAGTTGGTCAGATTTTTAATTGGGAATGGGGTGAAGGGTTATGGGGAGAAGGCAGGAAAATGGGGATGAGGAACATATCAGCCATGATCGAATGGCGAAGCGGACTTGATGGGCCGAATGGCCTGATTCTGCTCCTGTATCTGATGAACTCATTATGAAGTTGCTGCTTTGTTGATCTCACAGAACAGGACGGAGCCCAGGCCAGAAGTACCATAGGCCGCATTCAGGTGGGCAGCAATGAGTCTGGGGACATCCTGGCCTATCTGGGGACATCCTGGCCTATCCAGGGACATCCTGGCCTCTCCGGGGACATCCTGGCCTATCTGGGGACATCCTGGCCTATCTGGGGACATTCTGGCCTATCTGGGGACATCCTGGCCTATCTGGGGACATCCTGGCCTATCTGGGGACATCCTGGACTATCCGGGGACATCCTGGCCTATCTGGGGACATCCTGGCCTATCCGGGGACATCCTGGCCTCTCCGGGGACATCCTGGCCTATCTGGGGACATCCTGGCCTATCTGGGGACATCCTGGCCTCTCCGGGGACATCCTGGCCTATCTGGGGACATCCTGGCCTATCTGGGGACATCCTGGCCTCTCCGGGGACATCCTGGCCTATCTGGGGACATCCTGGCCTATCTGGGGACATCCTGGCCTATCTGGGGACATCCTGGCCTCTCCGGGGACATCCTGGCCTATCTGGGGACATCCTGGCCTATCTGGGGACATCCTGGCCTATCTGGGGACATCCTGGCCTATCTGGGGACATCCTGGCCTATCTGGGGACATCCTGGCCTATCTGGAGACATTCTGGCCTATCTGGGGACATCCTGGCCTATCTGGGGACATTCTGGCCTCTCCGGGGACATCCTGGCCTATCCGGGGACATCCTGGCCTATCTGGGGACATCCTGGCCTATCTGGGGACACCCTGGCCTATCTGGGGACATCCTGGCCTATCTGGGGACATCCTGGCCTCTCCGGGGACATCCTGGCCTATCTGGGGACATCCTGGCCTATCCGGGGACATCCTGGCCTCTCCGGGGACATCCTGGCCTATCTGGGGACACCCTGGCCTATCTGGGGACATCCTGGCCTATCTGGGGACATCCTGGCCTATCTGGGGACATCCTGGCCTATCTGGGGACATCCTGGCCTATCTGGGGACATCCTGGCCTATCTGGGGACATCCTGGCCTATCTGGGGACATCCTGGCCTATCCGGGGACATCCTGGCCTATCTGGGGACATCCTGGCCTCTCCGGGGACATCCTGGCCTATCTGGGGACATCCTGGCCTCTCCGGGGTAGTGGAACAAGGGAGGATCTATTAGACCCATACCACGGTGTGCCAATGAGACAGAGGTAGCTGTCAGCACTGCCATGACAAGATTATAATCAGAAAGGGGAAGGAATTACCACAACCACGTGTCAGTTTCACATCCTACTGTGTGGCCAATCTTACCACCTTTTTTTTCCACTATTCAACTGTCAGGTTCTTACCCCCCCCCCCCCGTATCCCTTCCCACCTTATCCGAGAATCCCCACAGTGCAGATCAGGTCTGCACAGAGTCTCCGACAGAGCATCTCACCCAGACCCTGTCTCCACTAATCTCCCGAACCCGCACATCTTTGGACACTAAGGGACAATTTAGCATGGCCAATCCCCCTAACCTGCACATCTTTGGACACTAAGGGACAATTTAGCATGGCCAATCCACCTAACCTACACATCTTTGGACACTAAGGGGCAATTTAGCATGGCCAATACACCTAATCTACACATCTTTGGACACTAAGGGACAATTTAGCATGGCCAATCCACCTAACCTACACATCTTTGGACACTAAGGGACAATTTAGCATGGCCAATCCACCTAACCTACACATCTTTGGACACTAAGGGACAATTTAGCATGGCCAATCCACCTAACCTACACATCTTTGGACACTAAGGGGCAATTTAGCATGGCCAATCCACCTAATCTACACATCTTTGGACACTAAGGGACAACTTAGCATGGCCAATCCACCTAACCTACACATCTTTGGACACTAAGGGACAATTTAGCATGGCCAATCCACCTAATCTGCACATCTTTGGACACTAAGGGACAATTTAGCATGGCCAATCCACCTAACCTGCACATCTTTGGACACTAAGGGACAATTTAGCATGGCCAATCCACCTAATCTGCACATCTTTGGACACTAAGGGACAATTTAGCATGGCCAATCCACCTAACCTGCACATCTTTGGGACTGTGGGAGGAAACCCACACAGACATGGGGAGAACGCGCAGACTCCGCACAGTCACCCAAGGCGAGGATTCACCTTGAGTGACGGATATGCAGAACGAAGCCATTCAGCCCATTGAGTCTGCGCCGTCCAACATTCCCACCCAGGCTCAATCCCCATAACCCCTCATATTTACTCTACTAATCCCCCTGACACTAAAGGGCAATTTAGCACAGCCAATCCACCCAATTCGCACATCTTTGGACACTAAGGGGCAATTTAGCATGGCCAATCCACCTAAACCGCACATCTTTGGGACTGTGGGAGGAAACCCACAGAGACATGGGGAGAACGCGCAGACTCCGCACAGTCACCCAAGGCTAGGATTCACCTTGAGTGACGGATATGCAGAACGAGGCCATTCGGCCCATTGAGTCTGCACCATCCAACAATCCCACCCAGGCCCAATCCCCATAACCCCTCATATTTACCCTGCTAATCCCCCTGACACTAAGGGGCAATTTAGCACAGCCAATCCACCTAACCCAGCACATCTTTGGACACTAAGGGGCAATTTAGCACAGCCAATCCACACAACCCGCACATCTTTGGACACTAAGAGGCAATTTAGCATGGCCAATCCATCTAACCTAGACATCTTTGGACACTAAGGGGCAATTTAGCATGGCCAATCCACCCAATCTGCACATCTTTGGACACAAAGGGACAATTTAGCATGGCCAATCCACCTAACCCGCACATCTTTGGACACTAAGGGGCAATTTAGCATGGCCAATCCATCTAACCTAGACATCTTTGGACACTAAGGGGCAATTTAGCATGGCCAATCCACCTAACCTAGGCATCTTTGGACACTAAGATGCAATTTAGCATGGCCAATCCACCTAACCTAGACATCTTTGGACACTAAGGGACAATTTAGCATGGCCAATCCACCTAACCCGCACAGCTTTGGACACTAAGGGGCAATTTAGCACGGCCAATCCACCTAACCTAGACATTTTTGGACACTAAGGGACAATTTAGCATGGCCAATCCACCTAACCCGCACATCTTTGGACACTAAGGGACAATTTAGCATGGCCAATCCACCTAACCCGCACATCTTTGGACACTAAGGGGCAATTTAGCATGGCCAATCCACCTAACCTAGACATCTTTGGACATTAAGGGGCAATTTAGCATGGCCAATCCACCTAACCTAGGCATCTTTGGACACTAAGATGCAATTTAGCATGGCGAATCCACCTAACCTAGACATCTTTGGACACCAGGGGACAATTTAGCATGGCCAATCCACCTAACCCGCACATCTTCGGACACTAAGGGACAATTTAGCATGGCCAATCCACCTAACCCGCACATCTTTGGACACTAAGGGGCAATTTAGCATGGCCAATCCACCTAACCCGCACATCTTTGGACACTAAGGGGCAATTTAGCACGGCCAATCCACCTAACCTAGACATTTTTGGACACTAAGGGACAATTTAGCATGGCCAATCCACCTAACCCGCACATCTTTGGACACTAAGGGACAATTTAGCATGGCCAATCCACCTAACCCGCACATCTTTGGACACTAAGGGACAATTTAGCATGGCCAATCCACCTAACCCGCACATCTTTGGACACTAAGGGACAATTTAGCATGGCCAATCCACCTAACCCGCACATCTTTGGACACTAAGGGACAATTTAGCATGGCCAATCCACCTAACCCGCACATCTTTGGACACTAAGGGGCAATTTAGCATGGCCAATCCACCTAACCCGCACATCTTTGGACACTAAGGGGCAATTTAGCATGGCCAATCCACCTAACCTAGACATCTTTGGACATTAAGGGGCAATTTAGCATGGCCAATCCACCTAACCTAGACATCTTTGGACACTAAGGGACAATTTAGCATGGCCAATCCACCTAACCCGCACATCTTCGGACACTAAGGGACAATTTAGCATGGCCAATCCACCTAACCCGCACATCTTTGGACACTAAGGGGCAATTTAGCATGGCCAATCCACCTAACCTACACATCTATGGACTGTGAGCGTATTCAGAAGTTATTGTGGTAAATGTGTAGCTATTCTCCCTGCTGGCCAGCAGGGCTGTTCCTGCCGCTGTTTTTTTCCCCTCCCCTCTCTCTCTCTCTCTCCCGTCGCAAACTTGTGAAACCAGTTAACAAGGAAATCGTGGAGGGAGAGAGAGAGAGAGAGAGGAAAGGAGAGATAACAACGCTCTCACCGAGACTCGACACTGCGTCCTGCCCTATCAGACCGCGGATTTGGACGAGGGTGGGCGCTAGGACCCTTGAGGCGGTGAGAGAGAGCGAGGCGGGTTGAGGGGGGGGGCGGTGTGGAAGCAGAGACAAGCAGAGGAAAACTTTGGCGGAAAACTTTACAGCCGCGGGATCGAGGAGAGAGGAAAATCGACTTCAGAAACATTCGCGTCCTCCGCTCCCCCCCCCACCCCCCCCGCCAGGAGAATGAGGGCGTGGGATCGCTGAACCCAGTCCGAGGTAACTCCTTCAAATAAAAAAGTTCCAGGGAAAGTTTGTGGAACTAACATTTTCGTCAACTGGGCAGAGCGGACTTGCTGGGGGCGGGGTGGGGTTTCGGGAGGGGGGGTGGGGGGGGTCGGGGGTGGGGGGGGCGGTTGGGGGTGGGGGGGGGTTGGGGGGAGGTCTCAGCACCGATTCTTTTGACTGAAAGTCTGCAGGGATCGAATGATCAGCTGATTTCAAACAAAGGGAGAGGTGAAGCTACAACTACTTGTTGCTGGTTCAACTGTTTATTTAATCGTCTCGGGCTCTCCCCCCCGCCCCCCCCTCCCCCCTCCCCCCCCCACACACACGCCCCCCTGGTTCCAGCGACGTCTCACTGTCTCCCCCAAATACTTCCCTCTGCCCCCTGGCGTTCCCTATCCAGCCTCCCTCCCTCGCTCAGGCCCTTCAAGCTGCCTGCAGCCTGAACCCGCGCCTGCTCGGGACACCCCGGGCTTGCTGTGGCCCAGGACAGGCAGAGGGAGGGCCAAAGGGCAGGGGGAATGTTCCCACCCACCCCCCTCCCTCCCCCACCCCCCCACCCCGCTGACTCAGTCATTATCTTTGCCTTGGGCTGTCCTTTACATAATCCACATTCCTGCCTCTCCACCCCCACACACACACACACACCCGCACACCCACACACACACCCACACGCACACCCACACACACACCCACACACACACCCACATCCGCACACACACCCACACCCGCACACCCACACCCGCACACACACACACCCCCACCCGCACACACACCCACCCGCACACCCACACACACACCCCCACCCGCACACACACCCACCCGCTCACCCACACACACACCCACCCGCACACCCACACACACATACCCACCCGCACACCCACACACACACCCACACACACACCCAAACCCGCACACACACCCACCCGCACACCCACACCCGCACACACACACACCCGCACACCCACACACCCCCCCACCCGCACACACACCCACCCGCTCACCCACACACACACCCACCCGCACACCCACACCCACACCCTCGCAACCCGCACACCCACACCCGCACACACACACACCCGCACACCCACACACCCCCCCACCCGCACACACACCCACCCGCTCACCCACACACACACCCACCCGCACACCCACACACACACACACATACCCACCCGCACACCCACACACACACCCACCAGCTCACACACACACACGCGCTCACACACACCCACCCGCACACCCACCCGCACACCCACCCGCTCACACACACCCACCCGCACACCCACCCGCTCACACACACCCACCCGCACACCCACCCGCTCACACACACCCACCCGCACACCCACCCGCTCACACACACCCACACAAACCCCCCCCACCGCCACACCCACCCCCCACCCCCACACCCACCCGCACACACCCACCCGCACACACCCACCCACCCACACACACACGCCCGCACACCCACACACACCCACCCACACACACACCCATCCGCACACACACACACCCACACACACACACCGGCACACCCACACACACAGGGAGCAGCTAGTTAATTACAAGCATACATTGCAATTATTCGACACCCCCTCCCTATCTCCGCAACCTCCCCCAGCCCCCCGCACCCCCTCCCTATCTCTGTAACCCCCTCCAGCCCCAACACCCCCTCCCTATCTCTGTAACCCCCTCCAGCCCCAACACCCCCTCCCTATCTCTGTAACCCCCTCCAGCCCCTCCACCCCTCTCCCTATCTCTGTAACCTTCTCCAGCCCCTACACTCCCTCCCTATCTCTGTAACCTCCTCCAGCCCCAACACCCCCTCCCTATCTCTGCAACCTGCTCCAGCCCCTACACCCCCTCCCTATCTCTGTAACCCCCTACAGCCCCTCCACCCCTCTCCCTATCTCTGTAACCTTCTCCAGCCCCTACACTCCCTCCCTATCTCTGTAACCTCCTCCAGCCCCGACACCCCCTCCCGATCTCTGTAACCTCCACCAGCCCCTACACCCCCTCCCTATCTCTGTAACCCCCTCCAGCCCCCACACCCCCTCCCTATCTCTGTAACCTCCTCCAGCCCCTCCACCCCTCTCCCTATCTCTGTAACCTTCTCCAGCCCCTACACTCCCTCCCTATCTCTGTAACCTCCTCCAGCCCCGACACCCCCTCCCGATCTCTGTAACCTCCACCAGCCCCTACACCCCCTCCCTATCTCTGTAACCCCCTCCAGCCCATA
This sequence comes from Mustelus asterias, assembly GCF_964213995.1. Taxonomy (NCBI): domain Eukaryota; kingdom Metazoa; phylum Chordata; class Chondrichthyes; order Carcharhiniformes; family Triakidae; genus Mustelus; species Mustelus asterias. The sequence goes on along the minus strand of NW_027590976.1, from coordinate 105,409 downwards.
CACCCCCTCCAGCCCCTACACCCCCTCCCTATCTCTGTAACCCCCTCCAGCCCCTACACCCCCTCCCTATCTCTGTATCCTCCTCCAGCCCCTACACCCCCTCCCTATCTCTGTAACCTCCTCCAGCCCCTACACCCCCTCCCTATCTCTGTAACCTCCTCCAGCCCCTACACCCCCTCCCCATCTCTGTAACCGCCTCCAGCCCCTACACCCCCTCCCCATCTCTGTAACCCCCTCCAGCCCCTACACCCCCTTCTATCTCTGTAACCCCCTCCAGCCCCTACACCCCCTCCCTATCTCTGTAACCTCCTCCAGACCCTACACCCCCTCCCCATCTCTGTAACCCCCACCAGCCCCTACACCCCCTCCCTATCTCTGTAACCCCCTCCGGCTCCTACAACCCCTCCCTATCTCTGTAACCCCCTACAACCCCTCCCTATCTCTGTTACCTCCTCCAGCCCCTACACCCCCTCCCTCTCTCTGTAACCCCCTCCAGCCCCGACACCCCCTCCCTATCTCTGTAACCTCCTCCAGCCCCTACACCCCCTCCCTATCTCTGTAACCCCCTCCAGCCCCTACAACCCCTCCCTATCTCTGTTACCTCCTCCAGCCCCTACACCCCCTCCCTCTCTCTGTAACCCCCTCCAGCCCCGACACCCCCTCCCTATCTCTGTAACCTCCTCCAGCCCCTACAACCCCTCCCTATCTCTGTTACCTCCTCCAGCCCCTACACCCCCTCCCTCTCTCTGTAACCCCCTCCAGCCCCGACACCCCCTCCCTATCTCTGTAACCTCCTCCAGCCCCGACACCCCCTCCCTATCTCTGTAACCCCCTCCAGTCACGACACCCCCTCCCTATCACTGCAACCTCCTCCAGCCCGTACACCCCCTCCCTACCTCTGTAACCCCCTCCAGCCCCTACACCCCCTCCCTATCTCTGTAACCTCCTCCAGCCCCTACACCCCCTCCCTATCTCTGTAACCTCCTCCAGCCCCTACACCCCCTCCCTATCTATGTAACCCTCTCCAGCCCGTACACCCCCTCCCTATCTCTGTAACCCTCTCCAGCCCGTACACCCCCTCCCTATCTCTGTAACCCCCTCCAGCCCCGACACCCACTCCCTATCTCTAACCTCCTCCAGCCCCCTACACCCCCTCCCTATCTCTGTAACCTCCTCCAGCTCCAACACCCCCTCCCTATCTCTGTAACCTCCTCCAGCCCCTACACCCCCTCCCTATCTCTGTAACCTCCTCCAGCCCCTACACCCCCTCCCTATCTATGTAACCCTCTCCAGCCCGTACACCCCCTCCCTATCTCTGTAACCCTCTCCAGCCCGTACACCCCCTCCCTATCTCTGTAACCCCCTCCAGCCCCGACACCCACTCCCTATCTCTAACCTCCTCCAGCCCCCTACACCCCCTCCCTATCTCTGTAACCTCCTCCAGCTCCAACACCCCCTCCCTATCTCTGTAACCTCCTCCAGCCCCGACACCCACTCCCTATCTCTAACCTCCTCCAGCCCCCTACACCCCCTCCCTATCTCTGTAACCTCCTCCAGCTCCAACACCCCCTCCCTATCTCTGTAACCTCCTCCAGCCCCTACACCCCCTCCCTATCTCTGTAACCTCCTCCAGCCCCTACACCCCCTCCCTATCTCTGTAACCTCCTCCAGCCCCCTACACCCCCTCCCTATCTCTGTAACCCCCTCCAGCCCCTACACCCCCTCCCTATCTCTGTAACCCCCTCCAGCCCCTACACCCCCTCCCTATCTCTGTAACCTCCTCCAGCCCCTACACCCCCTCCCTATCTCTGTAACCCCCTCCAGCCCCTACACCCCCTCCCTATCTCTGTAACCTCCTCCAGCCCCCGACACCCCCTCCCTATCTCTGTAACCTCCCCCAGCCCCTACACCCCCTCCCTATCTCTGTAACCTCCTCCAGCCCCCGACACCCCCTCCCTATCTCTGTAACCCCCTCCAGCCTCTACACCCTCTCCCTATCTCTGTAACCCCCTCCAGCCCCTACACCCCCCTCCCTATCTCTGTAACCTCCTCCAGCTCCTACAACCCTCCGAGATCTCTGCGCTCCTCCAATTCCGGCCTCTCGAGCATCCCCCGATTCCCATCGCTCCGCCATTGGCGGCCGTGCCTTCAGCTGCCTGGGGGGGGGGGGCTCTAAGCTTGGAATTCCCTCCCTAAATCGTTTTCTGTCTTTCTTAAAACCTACCGCTTTGACCAAGCTCTGGGTCACGTATCCTAATGGCTCAGGTGGCCTGATGATAAATTATTTGCTTTGATCTCTGAAGCATTTGCGATACCCACCAGTTAAGATGGAGCACTGATTTGAATAGACCACCCGAAATTTTATGTTTTTCATTCATGGGACACGGGCGTCTCTGGCTGGACCGGCATTTATTGCCCATCCCTAGTTGCCCTTGGAGGGGGCAGTTGAGAGTCATAGAAACCCTACAGTGCAGAAGGAGGCCATTCGGCCCATCGAGCCTGCACCGACCACAATCCCACCCAGGCCCTACCCCCACATATTTTACCCGCTAATCCCTCTAACCTACACATCCCAGGACTCTAAGGGGCAATTTCTTCTTTTTTTTTTAACCTGGCCAATCAACCTAACCCGCACATCTTTGGACTGTGGGAGGAAACCGGAGCACCCGGAGGAAACCCACGCAGACACGAGGAGAATGTGCAAACTCCACACAGACAGTGACCCGAGCTGGGAATCGAACCCGGGACCCTGGAGCTGTGAAGCAGCAGTGCTAACCCACTGTGCTACCGTGCCGCCCAAACCACATTGCTGTGGCTCTGGAGTCACATGTAGGCCAGACCGGGGTAAGGACGGCAGATTTCCTTCCCTAAAGGGAACCAGATGGGTTTTTCCAACAATCGACAATGGGTCATCAGGAGATTCTTAAGAGAAGTGTGAGGGAATCATAGAACCCTACAGTGCAGAAGGAGGCCATTCGGCCCATCGAGTCTGCACCAACCACTATCCCACCCAGGCCCTATCGCCATAACCCCACATATTTACCATAATCTACGCATCCCGGGACACTAAGGAACAATTTGGCATGGCCAATCCACCTAACCTGCACATCTTTGGACACTAAGGGGCAATTTGGCATGGCCAATCCATCTAACCTGCACATCTTTGGACACTAAGGGGCAATTTAGCATGGCCAATCCATCTAACCTGCACATCTTTGGACACTAAGGGGCAATTTAGCATGGCCAATCCACCCTAACCAGCACATCTTTGGACACTAAGAAACAATTTAGCATGGCCAATCCATCTAACCTGCACATCTTTGGACACTAAGGGGCAATTTAGCATGGCCAATCCATCTAACCTGCACATCTTTGGACACTAAGGGGCAATTTAGCATGGCCAATCCATCTAACCTGCACATCTTTGGACACTAAGGGGCAATTTAGCATGGCCAATCCACCCTAACCAGCACATCTTTGGACACTAAGGGGCAATTTAGCATGGCCAATCCATCTAACCTTGCACATCTTTGGACACTAAGGGGCAATTTAGCATGGCCAATCCATCTAACCTGCACATCTTTGGACACTAAGGGGCAATTTAGCACGGCCAATCCACCCTAACCTGCACATCTTTGGACACTTAGGGGCAATTTAGCATGGCCAATCCACCCTAACATGCACATCTTTGGACACTTAGGGGCAATTTAGCATGGCCAATCCACCCTAACCAGCACATCTTTGGACACTAAGGGTCAGTTCAGCACGGCCAATCCACCCTAACCTGCACATCTTTGGACTGTGGGAGGAAACCGGAGCACCCGGAGGAAACCCACGCAGACACGGGGAGAACGTGCAAACTCCACACAGACGGTGACCCAAGTCGGGAATCGAACCCGGGTCCCTGACGCTGTGAGGCAGCAGCGCTAACCCACTGTGTCACCCAAATTAATTATTAATAATAATTAATTGCAGATAATTTTTATTGAATTCAAATTCCACCATCTGCCGTGACGGGATTTGAACCCCGGGTCCCCAGAACATTAGCTGAGTTTCTGGATTAATAATCGAGCGATAATACCACTAGACCATCGTCTCCCCTGGAGGTATTAAGTCATAGAGGTTTACAGCATGGAAACAGGCCCTTCGGCCCAACTTGTCCATGCTGCCCTTTTTTTTAAACCCCGAAGCTAATCCCAATTGCCCGCGTTTGGTCCATATCCCTCTATACCCATCGTACCCATGTAACTGTCTAAACGCTTTTTAAAAGACAGAATTGTACCCGCCTCTACTACTGCCTCTGGCAGCTCGTTCCAGACACTCACCATCCTCTGTGTGAAAGAATTGCCCCTCTGGACACTTCTGTATCTCTCCCACTTGTAACACTGGGGTCCGTTTCTCCGCAGTTCGGGAACAGGAGTGGAGTTGGACTCGAGCATGGACTCTGCGGCAGCCTCGGGCAGACCCTGCGGCAGTGTGGCAGGCGGGATTCGAGAGTACAAGATCGTGATGCTGGGGGCAGGGGGAGTCGGGAAGAGCGGTGAGTGCTCGCGCGTGCGGTCGGACTGCGTTTCGGGGTTCAATTCCCCCCCCCCCCAGTATCCACCATCGCGGTATCCCAGGGGCAGGCGCTACTTGTACACATGGCCATGCGTTACACTGGCACTCCAGACTGGGGGGGGGCGAGGTGGGGTGGGTTACTCTCCGAGAGGGAGCTTTGCCCAGTGTTCCCGCAACAGGACAGAGACCTACCACCCCCACCCGGAGTCCGCTTCCAGCCCTTCCCTAACAGCACTCTGTGTGTACCTACACCGCACAGGACTGCAGTGGGTTCAAGGCGGCGGCTCCATCAGACACAGGAGCAGAATGAGGCCACTCGGCCCATCGAGTCTGCTCCCCCATTCAATCATGGCTGATATTTTTCTCATCCCCATTCTCCTGCCTTTTCCCCATAACCCCTGATCCCCTTATTAATCAACAACCTATCTATCTCTGTCTTAAAGACACTCAATGACCTGGCCTCCACAGCCTTCTGCGGCAAAGAGTTCCACAGATTCACCACTCTCTGGCTGAAGAAATTCCTCCTCATCTCTGTTTTAAAGGATCGTCCCTTTAGCCTGAGGTTGTGCCCTCTGGTTCTAGTTTTTCCTACTGGTGGAAACATCCTGAGACAGATAGGGAGAGAGAGAGAGAGAACGAGTGACAGAGAGAGAGAGAGAGAGAGCGAGCGACAGAGAGAGAGAGAGAGAGAGCGAGCGACAGAGAGAGAGAGAGAGAGAGAGCGAGCGACAGAGACAGAGAGAGAGAGAGAGCGACAGAGAGAGAGAGAGACAGAGAGAGAGAGAGAGCGACAGAGAGAGAGAGAGAGCGACAGAGAGAGAGAGCGAGCAACAGAGAGAGAGAGAGAGAGAGCGTGAGCAACAGAGAGAGAGAGAGCGAGTGACAGAGAGAGAGAGAGGGTGAGCAACAGAGAGAGAGAGAGCGAGCGACAGAGAGAGAGAGAGAGAGAGAGCGACAGAGAGAGAGAGCGAGCAACAGAGAGAGAGAGAGAGAGAGCGTGAGCAACAGAGAGAGAGAGAGCGAGTGACAGAGAGAGAGAGAGGGCGAGCAACAGAGAGAGAGAGAGCGAGTGACAGAGAGAGAGAGAGAGCGAGTGACAGAGAGAGAGAGAGCGAGCAACAGAGAGAGAGAGAGAGAGACAGAGAGAGAGCGAGCAACAGAGAGAGAGAGAGAGAGTGAGCGACAGAGAGAGAGAGAGCGAGTGACAGAGAGAGAGAGAGAGTGAGTGAGCGACAGAGAGAGAGAGGGCGCGAGAGACAGAGAGAGAGAGAGAGGGCACGAGAGACAGAGAGAGAGAGAGCGAGTGACAGAGAGAGAGAGAGAGAGTGAGCGACAGAGAGAGAGAGGGCGCGAGAGACAGAGAGAGAGAGAGCGAGTGACAGAGAGAGAGAGAGAGAGTGAGCGACAGAGAGAGACAGAGAGAGAGAGAGAGGGCGCGAGAGACAGAGAGAGAGAGAGGGCGCGAGCGACAGAGAGAGAGAGAGCGAGTGACAGAGAGAGAGAGAGCGAGAGACAGAGAGAGAGAGAGGAGCGACAGAGAGAGAGAGAGGGCGCAAGCGACAGAGAGAGAGAGAGAGGGCGCGAGCGACAGAGAGAGAGAGGGCGCGAGAGACAGAGAGAGAGAGAGAGTGAGCGACAGAGAGAGAGAGAGGGCGCGAGCGACAGAGAGAGAGAGAGAGGGCGCGAGAGACAGAGAGAGAGAGAGGGCGCGAGAGACAGAGAGAGAGAGAGAGCGCGAGAGACAGAGAGAGAGAGAGAGCGAGAGACAGAGAGAGAGAGAGGGCGCGAGCGACAGAGAGAGAGAGAGAGCGAGAGACAGAGAGAGAGAGAGAGACAGAGAGAGAGCGAGAGACAGAGAGAGACAGAGAGAGAGAGCGAGAGACAGAGAGAGAGAGAGAGAGAGCGAGAGACAGAGAGAGAGAGAGGGCGCGAGAGACAGAGAGAGAGAGGGCGAGTGACAGAGAGAGAGAGCGAGAGACAGAGAGAGAGAGAGGGCGCGAGAGACAGAGAGAGACAGAGAGAGAGAGAGCGAGTGACAGAGAGAGAGAGAGAGAGGGCAAGCGACAGAGAGAGAGAGAGTGAGCGACAGAGAGAGAGAGAGAGAGGGCGAGCGACAGAGAGAGAGAGAGAGCGCGAGAGACAGAGAGAGAGAGAGAAAGACAGAGAGAGAGACACAGAGAGAGACACAGAGAGAGAGAGGGCGCAAGCGACAGAGAGAGAGAGAGAGTGAGCAACAGAGAGAGAGAGAGCGAGAGACAGAGAGAGAGAGAGAGAGAAAGACAGAGAGAGAGACACAGAGAGAGACACAGAGAGAGAGACACGGAGAGAGAGAGAGAGAGAGACAGAGTTTCCTCAAGATAACAGGAAACAGGAGGAGGCCATTCAGCCCCTTGAGCTCCATTACAGAATCTCTGCAGTGCAGAAGGAGGCCATTCGGCCCATCTGTACTGCACTGGCTCTCTGAAAGAGTGTTCTACCCAATCCCCTTGCCTTATCCCCCGTAACCTTGCACATTCTCTCTTTCCAGATACCACTCCAATTCCCCATTTCAGATACCCCAATCGAACCTGCCCTCACCCCTCCCTCAGGAAGCTCGTCACAGACTCCACAATTACCCTCTGAGTAAAAAAACCTTCCCCCCCCTCCTCTCCATCATCCCTACCCCTTTCGCCCAGTATAGTTTAAAATGTCACAAGTCGGCTTACATTAACACTGCAATGAAGCTACTGTGAAATCCCCCTTGTCGCCACACTCAGGCGCCTGTTCGGGTCACACTGAGGGGGAATTTAGCACGGCCAATGCACCCTAACCCGCACGTCTTTCGGACTGTGGGAGGAAACCGGAGCACCCGGAGGAAACCCACGCAGACACGGGGAGAACGTGCAGACTCCACACAGACAGTGACCCAAGCCGGGAATCGAACCCGGGTCCCTGGCGCTGTGAGGCAGCAGCGCTAACCCACTATGTCACCCCACGTTCATGATGCTGTCTTGAGGGGGAAACAGTGCCTCACTATTTCCCTTGTCCATACCCCTCACTACCTTGAATGCCTCCTTCAAGTCTCCTCTCGGCCTTCTTTTCTCCAAGGAAAACAGTCCCAAACTCTCCAATCAATCCTACAGTTCCTTATCCCTGGAACCTCCTCTGTATTCTCTCCAACACCTTCACATCCTTCCTCAAATATGGAGCCCCGAACTGGGCACAGTGCCCCGAGCGAGGCCTTGGGGAGGCGATGGCCTAGTGGTTTATCGCTAGACTATTAATCCAGAAACTCAGCTAATGTTCTGGGGACCTGGGTTCGAATCCCGCCACAGCAGATGGTGGAATTTGAATTCAATAAAAAATATCTGGAATTAAGAATCTACTGATGACCCATTGTCGGAAAAAGCCATCTGGTTCCCTTTAGGGAAGGAAATCTGCCGTCCTTACCCCGGTCTGGCCTACATGTGACTCCAGAGCCACAGCAATGTGGTTAACACTCAACCGTCTAGGGGCAATTTAGCATGGCCAATCCACCTAGCCCGTACATCTTTGGACACTAAGAGGCATTCGATTTGATTTATTATTGTCACATGTATTGGGATACAGTAAAAGTATTGTTTCTTGCGCGCTGTACAGACAAAGCATACCGTTCATAGAGTACATAGGGGAGAAAGAAAGGAGGGGGTACAGAATGTAGTGTTATAGTCATAGCTAGGGTGTAGAGAAAGATCAGTTTAATATATGGCACATGCATTTAAAAGTCTGACAGCAGCAGGGAAGAAGCTGTTCTTGAGTCGGTCGATGCGTGACCTCAGACTTTTGTATCTTTTTCCCGATGGAAGAAGGTGGAAGAGAGAATGTCCGGGGTGCGTGGGGTCCTTAATTATGCTGCCTGCTTTGCCGAGGCAGCGGGAAGTGTAGACAGAGTCAATGGATGGGAGGCTGGTTTGCGTAGAGTCATAGAGGTTTACAGCATGGAAACAGGCCCTTCGGCCCAACTTGTCCATGCCGCCCTTTTTTTTCAACCCCGAAGCTAGTCCCAATTGCCCGCGTTTGGCCCATATCCCTCTATACCCATCGTACCCATGTAACTGTCTAAACGCTTTTTAAAAGACAAAATTGTACCCGCCTCTACTACTACCTCTGGCAGCCCGTTCCAGACACTCACCACCCTCTGTGGAAAAAATTGCCCCTCTGGACACTTTTGTATCCCTCCCCTCTCACCTTAAACCTATGGCCTCTAGTTTTAGACTCCCCTACCTCTGGGAAAAGATGTTGACTATCTAGCTGATCTATGCCCCTCATTATTTTATAGACCTCTATAAGATCACCCCTCAGCCTCCTACGCTCCAGAGAAAAAAGTCCCAGTCTATCCAGCCTCTCCTTATAACTCAAACCATCAAGTCCCCATAGCATCTTTTCTGCACTCTTTCGAGTTTAATAGTATCCTTTCTGTAATAGAGTGACCAGTGCGTGGCACGGTAGCACAGTGGTTAGGGCTGCTGCTTCACAGCTCCCAGTGGGTTCAATTCCTGGCTTGGGTCACTGTCTGTGTGGAGTTTGCACATTCTCCTCGTGTCTGCGTGGGTTTCCTCCGGGTGCTCCGGTTTCCCCCCACAGTCCAAAGATGTGCAGGTTAGGTTGATTGGCCATGCTAAAATTGCCCTTAGTGTCTTGAGTTGCGTAGGTTAGAGGGATGAGTGGGTAAAATATGTAAGGGTATGGGGGTAGGGCCTGGGTGGGATTGTGGTCGGTGCAGACTCGATGGGCCGAATGGCCTCTTTCTGTGCTGTAGGGTTTTTATGATCTGCACACACATTTTTGGGGAATGGGCGTTGGAGATCAAATAGGGACTGGCGAAGGGGGCAATTCTTCCAGAGAGCCGGCACGGGGGATGGAAGAGCCACGTTCTGTTGGCACCTCGCCCATCTCAACGACCGCGAGGCAGATTTGGCCTCTCAAGGCTTCGAGTGGGAGAACTACGCTGAACCACCCGAGGTTTTAATCACTCAATCTTGCGTGGGCCTTCATTTACCTGGCTGCCTTGCTTTCAGCGGTTGCTAGGTTGCCTTCTGTCTCCTAGTGACAACAAGGGGGTGCCGTAGTTACCCAACCGACTGTCAGGTCAGCTGACAGGCAATTGATTGAGGCTTTAAACAATTGGTTCTTTGTGAAAGACATTACCCCGGGTAACAGGCTATCTGCGTCTCAATGCAAAGTCTGGCACTCTCAATCTGCAGACAGAGAGAGAGAGAGAGGTGGATTACCGATGAGGAAATAACCTTTTTAATTCCTTTGTACAGTATTTCCGATTCTCATGTCAGATTCCTTTGCTTCACTTAGTCCATTCGGCCCCTCTGCTCGGTGCTGGACTTTCTGTTCCACATGCACCCCCTCTCACTCCCCCCCAACTCCTCATATTTACCTGAATATCTCTCCAAGTCTCAACACCCAGTTCACAATCCACCATGGATTAATCATCTTGGTACACCAGGACAACCGACTGTACAAGTTATCAAGGGAAGATCCCTCAGGAGTGGGCCATCTGGCCCCTCGAGCCTGCTCCGCCATTCAATAAGATCATGGCAGCTCCCCCTCCCATCACCACATTCCTTCCTCCCTCGTCTTTATCCAGCCTCACTCACCCCTCCCTCCCCCACCAACCCCTGCCTTGTATACATCTTATTTTTTTATTATTTATTAGTGTTACGAGTGAGCTTACATTAACACTGCAATGAAGTTACTGTGAGAATCCCCTAGTCGCCACACTCCGGGTACATTGAGGGAAAATTTAGCATGGCCAACCCACCTAACCTGCACATCTTTGGACACTAAGGGGCAATTTAGCATGGCCAATCCACCTAACCTACACATCTTTGGACACTAAGGGGCAATTTAGCATGGCCAATCCACGTAACCTACACATCTTTGGACACTAAGGGGCAATTTAGCACGGCCAATCCACCTAACCTGCACATCTTTGGACACTAAGGGGCAATTTAGCATGGCCAATCCACCTAACCTGCACATCTTTGGACACTAAGGGGCAATTTAGCACGGCCAATCCACCTAACCTGCACATCTTTGGACACTAAGGGGCAATTTAGCATGACCAATCCACGTAACCTACACATCTTTGGATACTAAGGGGCAATTTAGCATGGCCAACGCACCCTAACCCACACGTCTTTCGGAGTGTGGGAGGAAACCGGAGCGCCCGGGGGAAACCCACGCAGACACGGGGAGAATGTGCAGTCTCTGCACAGACAGTGACCCGAGCCGGGAATCGAACCTGGGTCCCTGGCGCTGTGAGGCAGCAGTGCTAACCACTGTGTTACCCAGCGTGCTGTCTTGAGAGGGAAACAGTGTCTCACTATTTCCCCATTCCATACCCTTCAGGATTTTGAATACCTCCTTCAAGTCTCTTCTGGGCCTTCTTTTCTCCAAGGAAAACAGTCCCCAAACTCGCCAATCAATCCTACAGTTCCTTATCCCTGGAATCATTCTTGTGAGTCTCCTCTGCACTCTCTCCAACACCTTCATATCCTTTAAGTATGGACTCCAGACACGGTGCCCTGGATGAGGCCTAACTTGGGTCTTATTCAAGCCAAAGCCATAACCTTCTCAGACTTGGTATCATCCTTGTAAATTGTCTGAACTTTGCTGGGCCCAGTTTTTCCCATCTCCCAGTCATAGTAAACAGGGTGGCACAGTGGGTTAGCACTGCTGCCTCACAGCGCCAGGGAGCCGGGCTCCATTCCGGCCTCAGGCCACTGACTGTCCCAGGTTCACAAGATATAGGAGCAGAATGAGGCCATTCGGCCCATCGAGTCCGCTCCGCCATGGCTGATATGCTCCTCATCCCCATTTTCCTGCCTTCTCCCCATAACCCTTCACCCCATTACCAATTAAAAATCTGTCTCACTCCTCCTTAAATGTACTCACTGTCCCAGCACCCACCGCACTTTGGGGCAGCGAATTCCACAGATTCACAACCCTTTGGGGGAAGTAGTTTCTCCTCAACTCTGTTTTAAATTTGCTGCCCCTTATCCTCATTATACTCTTTATCCTAAGACCTCTCGTCCTAGAATGTCCCACCAGAGGAAGCATCCGCTCCACGTCTACTTTATCCCAGACCTTTTACCATCTTGTAAACCTCAATTTGATCTCCCCTCATTCTTCTAAATCCCAGAGAGTATCGGCCTAAACTGTTCAATCTCCCTTCACACGACAAACCCCTCATCTCTGGAATCAATCTCGTGATCTGTGTGGAGTTTGCACGTTCTCCCAATGTCTGCGTGGGTTTCCAACCACACTCCAAAGATGTGCGGGTTAGGGTGGATTGGCTATGCTAAATTGCCCCTTAGTGTCCAATGATGTGCGGGTTAGATGGATTGGCCATGCTGAATGCATGGGGTTATTGGGATAGGGCGAGGAGATGGCCTGTGTCAGAGAGCCGGTGCAGATTCAATGGGCTGAATGGCCTCTGCTGTACTGTAGGGATTTTATGATTCTATTTTATGATACAAAGTGAGCTCCCTAAGTGTGGCTTGATCAGATTTATTGCTCACACTTTTTCTGTTGGCTTTCCAAATAGCCTGGGACAGGGGACCTGGATAGTACGATTAGTAAAGGGGGGTTAATGAGGACATGGTGGAGGCGGGCGTCACAGCAGGACTCAGCAAACAGTCTAGAGAGTCTATTTAAACAGCAAACAGTCCACAGAGTCTATTTAAACAGCAAACAGTCCACAGAGTCTATTTAAACAGCAAACAGTCTACAGAGTCTATTTAAACAGCAAACAGTCTACAGAGTCTACTTAAACAGCAAACAGTCTACAGAGTCTATTTAAACAGCAAACAGTCTACAGAGTCTATTTAAACAGCAAACAGTCTACAGAGTCTTTTTAAACAGCAAACAGTCTACAGAGTCTATTTAAACAGCAAACAGTCTACAGAGTCTATTTAAACAGCAAACAGCCGACAGTCTATTTAAACAGCAAACAGTCTACAGAGTCTATTTAAACTATGAAATTTTAGGAGTGATTGTCGAGAAACATTGAAAGTATTTTCATCCCAGGTACGATGTTGAGTTATACGCAGTTACATCTGAAGGATTAATTTGATTTTATCTTTGCAGCCATGACGATGCAGTTCATCAGCCATCGATTCCTGGATTATCATGATCCAACAATCGGTAAGCAACTGCTTCAGTCTGAATGATTCAGCTTGGGAGTCCAACTATTGCAGAAAAAGCAGACAGACGTGTTTGATGGGGACAGTGTAGAGGGAGCTTTACTCTGTATCTAACCCCGTGCTGTACCTGTCCTGGGAGTGTTTGTTGGGGGACAGTGTAGAGGGAGCTTTACTCTGTATCTAACCCCGTGCTGTACCTGTCCTGGGAGTGTTTGATGGGGGACAGTGGAGAGGGAGCTTTAGTCTGTATCTAACCCCGTGCTGTCCCTGTCCTGGGAGTGTTTGATGGGGGACAGTGGAGAGGGAGCTTTACTCTGTATCTAACCCTGTGCTGTCTCTGTCCTGGGTGTGTTTGATGGGGACAGTGTAGAGGGAGCTTTACTCTGTATCTAACCCCGTGCTGTACCTGTCCTGGGAGTGTTTGATGGGGACAGTGTAGAGGGAGCTTTACTCTGTATCTAACCCCGTGCTGTACCTGTCCTGGGAGTGTTTGATGGGGACAGTGTAGAGGGAGCTTTACTCTGTATCTAACTCCGTGCTGTACCTGTCCTGGGAGTGTTTGATGGGGGACAGTGTAGAGGGAGCTTTACTCTGTATCTAACTCCGTGCTGTACCTGTCCTGGGAGTGTTTGATGGGGGACAGTGTAGAGGGAGCTTTACTCTGTATCTAACCCCGTGCTGTACCTGTCCTGGGAGTGTTTGATGGGGGACAGTGTAGAGGGAGCTTTACTCTGTATCTAACCCCGTGCTGTACCTGTCCTGGGAGTGTTTGATGGGGACAGTGTAGAGGGAGCTTTACTCTGTATCTAACTCCGTGCTGTACCTGTCCTGGGAGTGTTTGATGGGGGACAGTGTAGAGGGAGCTTTACTCTGTATCTAACCCCGTGCTGTACCTGTCCTGGGAGTGTTTGATGGGGACAGTGTCGAGGGAGCTTTACTCTGTATCTTACCACGTGCTGTACCTGTCCTGGGAGTGTTTGATGGGGGCAGTGTAGAGGGAGCTTTACTCTGTATCTAACCCCGTGTTGTTCCTGTCCTGGGAGTGTTTGATGGGGGATAGTGTAGAAGGAGCTTTTCTCTGTATCTAATGCCGTGCTGTTCCTGTCCTGGGAGTGTTTGATGGGGGACAGTGTCGAAGGAGCTTTCCTCTGTATCTAACCCCGTGCTGTACCTGTCCTGGGAGTATTTGATGGGGGACAGTGCAGAGGGAGCTTTACTCTGTATCTCACACCGTGCTGTACCTGTCCTGAGAGTGTTTGATGGAGGACAGTGTAGAGGGAGCTTTACTCTATATCTAACCCTGTGAAGTCTCTGTCCTGGGAGTGTTTGATGGGGGGCAGTGTAGACGGAGCTTTACTCTGTATCTAACCCCGTGCTGTACCTGTCCTGAGAGTGTTTGATGGGGGACAGTGTAGAGGGAGCTTTCCTCTGAATCTAACCCCGTGCTGTTCCTGTCCTGGGAGTGTTTGATGGGGGACAGTGTAGAAGGAGCTTAACTTTGTATCTAATCCCGTGCTGTACCTGTCCTGGAAGTGCTTGATGGGGGACAGTGTACAGGGAGCTTTACTCTGTATCTAACCCCGTGCTGTACCTGTCCTGGGAGTGTTTGATGGGGGACAGTGTAGAAGGAGCTTTGCTTTGTATCTAACTCCGTGCTGTACCAGTCCTGGGAGTGTTTGATGGGGACAGTGTAGAGTGAGCTTTACTCGGTATTTAACCCTGTGCTGTATCTGTCCTGGGAGTGTTTGATGGGGGACAGTGTAGCGGGAGCTTAACTCTGTATCTAACCCCGTGCTGTACCTGTCCTGGGAGTGTTTGATGGGGGACAGTGTAGAGGCAGCTTTACTCTGCATCTAACCCCGTGCTGTACCTGTCATGTGAGTGGTTGATGGGGGACAGTGTAGAGGGAGCTTTACTCTGTATCTAACCCCGTGCCGTTCCTGTCCTGGGAGTGTTTGATGGGGGACAGTGTAGAGTGAGCTTTACTCTATATCTAACCCCGTGCTGTACCTGTCCTGGGAGCGTTTGATGGGGACAGTGTAGAGGCAGCTTTACTCTGTACCTAACCCCGTGCTGTACCTGCCCTGGGAGTGTTTGATGGGGGACAGTGTAGCGGGAGCTTTACTCTGTATCTAACTCCCTGCTGTACCTTCCCTGGGAGTGTTTGATGGGGACAGTATAGAGGGAGCTTTACTCTGTATCTAACCCCGTGCTGTACCTGTCCTGGGAGTGTTTGATGGGGACAGTGTGGAGGGAGCTTTACTCTGTACCTAACCCCGTGCTGTACCTGCCCTGGGAGTGTTTGATGGGGACACTGTAGAGGGAGCTTGACTCTGTATCTAACCCCGTGCTGTACCTGTCCTGGGAGTGTTTGATGGGGACAGTGTAGAGGCAGCTTTACTCTGTATCTAACCCCGTGCTGTACCTGTCCTGGATGGTGCCAGAGGACTGGAGAATGGCGAATGTTGTTCCTCTGTTTAAGAAAGGGAATAGAAATGACCCTGGTAATTATAGACCGGTTAGTCTTACTTCGGTGGTTGGTAAATTGATGGAAAGGGTCCTTAGGGATGGGATTTACGACCATTTCGAAAGATGCGGATTAATCCGAGATAGTCAGCACGGATTCGTGAAGGGCAAGTCGTGCCTCACAAATTTGGTAGAATTTTTTGAGGAGGTAACTAAGTGTGTTGATGAAGGTAGGGCAGTTGATGTCATATACATGGATTTTAGTAAGGCGTTTGATAAGGTCCCCCATGGTCGGCTTATGATGAAAGTGAGGAGGTGTGGGATAGAGGGAAAGTTGGCCGATTGGATAGGTAACTGGCTGTCTGACCGAAGACAGAGGGTGGTGGTCGATGGAAAATTTTCGGATTGGAGGCAGGTTGCTAGCGGAGTGCCGCAGGGATCAGTGCTTGGTCCTCTGCTCTTTGTGATTTTTATTAATGACTTAGAGGAGGGGGCTGAAGGGTGGATCAGTAAATTTGCTGATGACACCAAGATTGGTGGAGTAGTGGATGAGGTGGAGGGCTGTTGTAGGCTGCAAAGAGACATAGATAGGATGCAAAGCTGGGCTGAAAAATGGCAAATGGAGTTTAACCCTGATAAATGTGAGGTGATTCATTTTGGTAGGACAAATTTAAATGTGGATTACAGGGTCAAAGGTAGGGTTCTGAAGACTGTGGAGGAACAGAGAGATCTTGGGGTCCATATCCACAGATCTCTAAAGGTTGCCAGTCAAGTGGATAGAGCTGTGAAGAAGGCCTATAGTGTGTTAGCTTTTATTAACAGGGGGTTGGAGTTTAAGAGCCGTGGGGTTATGCTGCAACTGTACAGGACCTTGGTGAGACCACATTTGGAATATTGTGTGCAGTTCTGGTCACCTCACTATAAGAAGGATGTGGAAGCGCTGGAAAGAGTGCAGAGGAGATTTACCAGGATGCTGCCTGGTTTGGAGGGTAGGTCTTATGAGGAAAGGTTGAGGGAGCTAGGGCTGTTCTCTCTGGAGCGGAGGAGGCTGAGGGGAGACTTAATAGAGGTGTATAAAATGATGAAGGGGATAGATAGAGTGAACGTTCAAAGACTATTTCCTCGGGTGGATGGAGCTATTACAAGGGGGCATAACTATAGGGTTCGTGGTGGGAGATACAGGACGGATATCAGAGGTAGGTTCTTTACGCAGAGAGTGGTTGGGGTGTGGAATGGACTGCCTGCAGTGATAGTGGAGTCAGACACTTTAGAAACATTTAAGCGGTTATTGGATAGGCACATGGAGCACACCAGGATGATAGGGAGTAGGATAGCTTGATCTTGGTTTCAGATAAAGCTCGGCACAACATCGTGGGCCGAAGGGCCTGTTCTGTGCTGTACTGTTCTATGTTCTATGTTCTATGTTCTAACCCCGTGCTGTACCTGTCCTGGGAGTGTTTGATGGGGGACAGTGTAGAGGGAGCTTTACTCTGTATCTAACCCCGTGCTGTCCCTGTCCTGGGAGTGTTTGATGGGGACAGTGTAGAGGGAGCTTTGCTCTGTATCTAACCCTGTGCTGTACCTGTCCTGGGAGTGTTTGATGGGGACAGTGTAGAGTGAGCTTTACTCGGTATTTAACCCTGTGCTGTATCTGTCCTGGGAGTGTTTGATGGGGGACAGTGTAGAGGGGGCTTTCCTCTGAATCTAACCCCGTGCTGTTCCTGTCCTGGGAGTGTTTGATGGGGGACAGTGTAGAAGGAGCTTAACTTTGTATCTAATCCCGTGCTGTACCTGTCCTGGGAGTGCTTGATGGGGGACAGTGTACAGGGAGCTTTACTCTGTATCTAACCCCGTGCTGTACCTGTCCTGGGAGTGTTTGATGGGGGACAGTGTAGAAGGAGCTTTGCTCTGTATCTAACTCCGTGCTGTACCAGTCCTGGGAGTGTTTGATGGGGGACAGTGTAGAGGGAGCTTTACTCTGTATCTAGCCCCGTGCTGTTCCTGTCCTGGGAGTGTTTGATGGGGGACAGTGTAGAGGGAGCTTTACTCTGTATCTAACCCCGTGCTGTACCTGTCCTGGGAGTGTTTGATGGGGACAGTGTAGAGTGAGCTTTACTCGGTATTTAACCCTGTGCTGTATCTGTCCTGGGAGTGTTTGATGGGGGACAGTGTAGCGGGAGCTTAACTCTGTATCTAACCCCGTGCTGTACCTGTCCTGGGAGTGTTTGATGGGGGACAGTGTAGAGGCAGCTTTACTCTGCATCTAACCCCGTGCTGTACCTGTCATGTGAGTGGTTGATGGGTGACAGTGTAGAGGGAGCTTTACTCTGTATCTAGCCCCGTGCCGTTCCTGTCCTGGGAGTGTTTGATGGGGGACAGTGTAGAGTGAGCTTTACTCTATATCTAACCCCGTGCTGTACCTGTCCTGGGAGCGTTTGATGGGGACAGTGTAGAGGCAGCTTTACTCTGTACCTAACCCCGTGCTGTACCTGCCCTGGGAGTGTTTGATGGGGGACAGTGTAGCGGGAGCTTTACTCTGTATCTAACTCCCTGCTGTACCTTCCCTGGGAGTGTTTGATGGGGACAGTATAGAGGGAGCTTTACTCTGTATCTAACCCCGTGCTGTACCTGTCCTGGGAGTGTTTGATGGGGACAGTGTGGAGGGAGCTTTACTCTGTACCTAACCCCGTGCTGTACCTGCCCTGGGAGTGTTTGATGGGGACACTGTAGAGGGAGCTTGACTCTGTATCTAACCCCGTGCTGTACCTGTCCTGGGAGTGTTTGATGGGGACAGTGTAGAGGCAGCTTTACTCTGGATCTAACCCCGTGCTGTACCTGTCCTGGATGGTGCCAGAGGACTGGAGAATGGCGAATGTTGTTCCTCTGTTTAAGAAAGGGAATAGAAATGACCCTGGTAATTATAGACCGGTTAGTCTTACTTCGGTGGTTGGTAAATTGATGGAAAGGGTCCTTAGGGATGGGATTTACGACCATTTCGAAAGATGCGGATTAATCCGAGATAGTCAGCACGGATTCGTGAAGGGCAAGTCGTGCCTCACAAATTTGGTAGAATTTTTTGAGGAGGTAACTAAGTGTGTTGATGAAGGTAGGGCAGTTGATGTCATATACATGGATTTTAGTAAGGCGTTTGATAAGGTCCCCCATGGTCGGCTTATGATGAAAGTGAGGAGGTGTGGGATAGAGGGAAAGTTGGCCGATTGGATAGGTAACTGGCTGTCTGACCGAAGACAGAGGGTGGTGGTCGATGGAAAATTTTCGGATTGGAGGCAGGTTGCTAGCGGAGTGCCGCAGGGATCAGTGCTTGGTCCTCTGCTCTTTGTGATTTTTATTAATGACTTAGAGGAGGGGGCTGAAGGGTGGATCAGTAAATTTGCTGATGACACCAAGATTGGTGGAGTAGTGGATGAGGTGGAGGGCTGTTGTAGGCTGCAAAGAGACATAGATAGGATGCAAAGCTGGGCTGAAAAATGGCAAATGGAGTTTAACCCTGATAAATGTGAGGTGATTCATTTTGGTAGGACAAATTTAAATGTGGATTACAGGGTCAAAGGTAGGGTTCTGAAGACTGTGGAGGAACAGAGAGATCTTGGGGTCCATATCCACAGATCTCTAAAGGTTGCCAGTCAAGTGGATAGAGCTGTGAAGAAGGCCTATAGTGTGTTAGCTTTTATTAACAGGGGGTTGGAGTTTAAGAGCCGTGGGGTTATGCTGCATCTGTACAGGACCTTGGTGAGACCACATTTGGAATATTGTGTGCAGTTCTGGTCACCTCACTATAAGAAGGATGTGGAAGCGCTGGAAAGAGTGCAGAGGAGATTTACCAGGATGCTGCCTGGTTTGGAGGGTAGGTCTTATGAGGAAAGGTTGAGGGAGCTAGGGCTGTTCTCTCTGGAGCGGAGGAGGCTGAGGGGAGACTTAATAGAGGTGTATAAAATGATGAAGGGGATAGATAGAGTGAACGTTCAAAGACTATTTCCTCGGGTGGATGGAGCTATTACAAGGGGGCATAACTATAGGGTTCGTGGTGGGAGATACAGGACGGATATCAGAGGTAGGTTCTTTACGCAGAGAGTGGTTGGGGTGTGGAATGGACTGCCTGCAGTGATAGTGGAGTCAGACACTTTAGAAACATTTAAGCGGTTATTGGATAGGCACATGGAGCACACCAGGATGATAGGGAGTAGGATAGCTTGATCTTGGTTTCAGATAAAGCTCGGCACAACATCGTGGGCCGAAGGGCCTGTTCTGTGCTGTACTGTTCTATGTTCTATGTTCTATGTTCTAACCCCGTGCTGTACCTGTCCTGGGAGTGTTTGATGGGGGACAGTGTAGAGGGAGCTTTACTCTGTATCTAACCCCGTGCTGTCCCTGTCCTGGGAGTGTTTGATGGGGACAGTGTAGAGGGAGCTTTGCTCTGTATCTAACCCTGTGCTGTACCTGTCCTGGGAGTGTTTGATAGGGACAGTGTAGAGGGAGATTTGCTCTGTATCAAACCCCGTGCTGTTCCTGTCCTGGGAGTGTTTGATGGGGGACAGTGCAGATGGAGCTTTTCTCTGTATCTAATTCCGTGCTGTACCTGTCCTGGGAGCGTTTGATGGGGGACAGTGTAGCGGGAGCTTTACTCTGTATCTAACTCCCTGCTGTACCTTCCCTGGGAGTGTTTGATGGGGACAGTATAGAGGGAGCTTTACTCTGTATCTAACCCCGTGCTGTCCCTGTCCTGGGAGTGTTTGATGGGGACAGTGTAGAGGCAGCTTTACTCTGTATCTAACCCCGTGCTGTACCTGTCCTGGGAGTGTTTGATGGGGAACAGTGTAGAAGGAGCTTTCCTTGGTATCTAATCCCGTGCTCTACCTGTCCTGGGAGTATTTGATGGGCGACAGTGTAGAAGGAGCTTTACTCGGTATCTAACTCCGTGCTGTACCTGTCCTGGGCGTGTTTGATGGGGGACAGTGTAGAGGGAGCTTTACTCTGTATCTAACCCGGTGCTGTACCTGTCCTGGGAGTGTTTGATGGGGGACAGTGTAGAGGGAGCTTTACTCTGTATCTAACCCCGTGCTGTAGCTTTCCTGGGAGTGTTTGATGGGGGACAGTGTAGAGGGAGCTTTACTCTGTATCTAACCCCGTGCTGTACCAGTCCTGGGAGTGTTTGATGGGGACAGTGTAGATGGAGCTTTACTCTGTATCTAACTCCGTGCTGTACCTGTCCTGGGAGTGTTTGATGGGGGACAGTGTAGAGGGAGCTTTACTCTGTATCTAACCCCGTGCTGTACCTGTCCTGAGAGTGTTTGATGGG
The DNA here is from genome assembly GCF_964213995.1 of Mustelus asterias. Lineage (NCBI taxonomy): Eukaryota > Metazoa > Chordata > Chondrichthyes > Carcharhiniformes > Triakidae > Mustelus > Mustelus asterias. The sequence goes on along the minus strand of NW_027590976.1, from coordinate 84,889 downwards.
GACAGTGTAGAGGGAGCTTTACTCTGTATCTAACCCCGTGCTGTACCTGTCCTGGGAGTGTTTGATGGGGGGCAGTGTAGAGGGAGCTTTACTCTGTATCTAACCCCGTGCTGTCCCTGTCCTGGGAGTGTTTGATGGGGACAGTGTAGAGGGAGCTTTGCTCTGTATCTAACCCTCTGCTGTACCTATCCTGGGAGTGTTTGATGGGGACAGTGGAGAGGGAGATTTGCTCTGTATCTAGCCCCGTCCTGTAGCTCTCCTGGGAGTGTTTGATGGGGGACAGTGTAGAGGGAGCTTTACTCTGTACCTAACCCTGTGCTGTACCTGTCCTGGGAGTGTTTGATGGGGAACAGTGTAGAAGGAGCTTTCCTTGGTATCTAATCCCGTGCTCTACCTGTCCTGGGAGTATTTGATGGGCGACAGTGTAGAAGGAGCTTTACTCGGTATCTAACTCCGTGCTGTACCTGTCCTGGGCGTGTTTGATGGGGGACAGTGTAGAGGGAGCTTTACTCTGTATCTTACCCCGTGCTGTACCTGTCCTGGGAGTGTTTGATGGGGACAGTGTTGAGGGAGCTTTACTCTGTACCTAACCCTGTGCTGTACCTGTCCTGGGAGTGTTTGATGGGGGACAGTGGAGAGGGAGCTTTACTCTGTATCTAACCCCGTGCTGTACCTGTCCTGGGAGTGTTTGATGGGGGACAGTGGAGAGGGAGCTTTACTCTGTATCTAACCCCGTGCCGTTGCTGTCCTGGGAGTGTTTGATGGGCGACAGTGTACAGGGAGCTTTACTCTGTATCTAACCCCGTGCTGTACCTGTGCTGGGAGTGTTTGATGGGGAATGTGTAGAGGGAGCTTTACTCTGTATCTAACCCCGTGCTGTACCTGTCCTGGGAGTGTTTGATGGGGACAGTGTAGCGGGAGCTTTACTCTGTATCAAACCCCGTGCTGTACCTGTCCTGGGAGTGTTTGATGGGCGACAGTGTAGAAGGAGCTTTATTTGGTATCTAATTCTGTGCTGTACCTGTCCTGGGAGTGTTTGATGGGGGACAGTGTAGAGGGAGCTTTATTCTGTATCTTACCCTGTGCTGTACCTGTCCTGGGAGTGTTTGATGGGGACAGTGTAGAGGGAGCTTTACTCTGTATCTAACCCCCTGCTGTACCTGTCCTGGGAGTGTTTGATGGGGACAGTGCAGAGGGAGCTTTACTCTGTATCTAACCCTGTGCTGTTCCTGTCCTGAGAGTGTTTGATGGGGACAGTGTAGAAGGAGCTTTACACTGTATCTAACCCCGTGCTGTACCTGTCCTGGGAGTGTTTGATGGGGACAGTGTAGAGGGAGCTTTCCTCTGAATCTAACCCTGTGCTGTTCCTGTCCTGAGAGTGTTTGATGGGGACAGTGTAGAGGGAGCTTTACTCTGTATCTAACCCCGTGCTGTACCTGTCCTGGGAGTGTTTGATGGGGACAGTGTAGAGGGAGCTTTACTTTGTATCTAATCCCGTGCTGTACCTGTCCTGGGAGTGTTTGATGGGGGACAGTGTAGAGGGAGCTTTACACTGTATCTAACCCCGTGCTGTACCTGTCCTGGGAGTGTTTGATGGGGACAGTGTAGAGGGAGCTTTACTTTGTATCTAATCCCGTGCTGTACCTGTCCTGGGAGTGTTTGATGGGGGACAGTGTAGAGGGAGCTTTACACTGTATCTAACCCCGTGCTGTACCTGTCCTGGGAGTGTTTGATGGGGACAGTGTAGAGGGAGCTTTCCTCTGAATCTAACCCCGTGCTGTTCCTGTCCTGAGAGTGTTTGATGGGGACAGTGTAGAAGGAGCTTTACTTTGTATCTAATCCCGTGCTGTACCTGTCCTGGGAGTGTTTGATGGGGGACAGTGTAGAGGGAGCTTTACACTGTATCTAACCCCGTGCTGTACCTGTCCTGGGAGTGTTTGATGGGGACAGTGTAGAGTGAGCTTTACTCGGTATTTAACCCTGTGCTGTATCTGTCCTGGGAGTGTTTGATGGGGGACAGTGTAGCGGGAGCTTAACTCTGTATCTAACCCCGTGCTGTACCTGTCCTGGGAGTGTTTGATGGGGGACAGTGTAGAGGCAGCTTTACTCTGCATCTAACCCCGTGCTGTACCTGTCATGTGAGTGGTTGATGGGGGACAGTGCAGAGGGAGCTTTACTCTGTATCTAACCCCGTGCCGTTCCTGTCCTGGGAGTGTTTGATGGGGGACAGTGTAGAGTGAGCTTTACTCTATATCTAACCCCGTGCTGGACCTGTCCTGGGAGTGTTTGATGGGGGACAGTGTAGCGGGAGCTTTACTCTGTATCGAACTCCCTGCTGTACCTTCCCTGGGAGTGTTTGATTGGGACAGTATAGAGGGAGCTTTACTCTGTATCTAACCCCGTGCTGTACCTGTCCTGGGAGTGTTTGATGGGGACAGTGTGGAGGGAGCTTTACTCTGTACCTAACCCCGTGCTGTACCTGCCCTGGGAGTGTTTGATGGGGACACTGTAGAGGGAGCTTTACTCTGTATCTAACCCCGTGCTGTACCTGTCCTGGGAGTGTTTGATGGGGACAGTGTAGAGGCAGCTTTACTCTGTATCTAACCCCGTGCTGTACCTGTCCTGGGAGTGTTTGATGGGGGACAGTGTAGAGGGAGCTTTACTCTATATCTAACCCCGTGCTGTCCCTGTCCTCGGAGTGTTTGATGGGGGACAGTGTAGGGTGAGCTTTACTCTGTATCTAACCCCGTGCTGTTGCTCTCCTGGGAGTGTTTGATGGGGGACAGTGTAGAGGGAGCTTTTCTCTGTATCTAACCCTGTGCTGTACCTGTCCTGGGAGTGTTTGATGGGGGACAGTGTAGAGGGAGCTTTACTCTGTAGCTTACCCCGTGCTGTACCTGTCCTGGGAGTGTTTGATGCGGACAGTGTCGAGGGAGCTTGATTCTGTATCTAATCCCGCGCTGGACCTGTCGTGGGAGTGTTTGATGGTGGACAGTGTAGAGGGAGCTTTACTCTGTATCTAACCCCGTGCCGTTCCTGTCCTGGGAGTGTTTGATGGGGGACAGTGTAGAGTGAGCTTTACTCGACATCTAACCCCGTGCTGTACCTGTCCTGGGAGTGTTTGATGGGGACAGTGTAGAGGGAGCTTTACTCTACAGCAGTGTAGCGGGAGCTTTACACTTTATATAACCCTGTCGTTTGATTTCTGTGTCTGTGTACTGTTTGAGAACAGATATCCACTCCATCTGACGAAGGAGCTCTGCTCCGAAAGCTAATGGTATTTGCTACCAAATAAACCTGTTGGACTTTAACCTGGTGTTGTGAGACTTCTTACTGTGCTTATCCCAGTCCAACGCCGCATCTCCACATCGTGTTTGATGGGGACAGTGTCGAGGAAGCTTTACTCTGTATCTAACTCCGTGCTGTTCCTGTCCTGGGAGTGTTTGATGGGTGACAGTGTAGAAGGAGCTTTACTTTGTATCTAATCCCGTGCTGTACCTGTCCTGGGAGTGTTTGATGGTGGACAGTGTAGCGGGAGCTTAACTCTGTATCTAATCCTGTGCTGTACCTTTCCTGGGACTGTTTGATGGGGACAGTGTGGAGGGAGCTTTACTCTGTACCTAACCCCGTGCTGTACCTGCCCTGGGAGTGTTTGTTGGGGACACTGTCGAGGGAGCTTTACTCTGTATCAAACCCCGTGCTGTACCTGTCCTGGGAGTGTTTGATGGGGACAGTGTACAGGGAGCTTTACTCTGTATCTAACCCCGTGCTGTACCTGTCCTGGGAGTGTTTGATGGGGGACAGTGTAGAAGGAGCTTTCCTTTGTATCTAACCCCGTGCTGTACCTGTCCTGGGAGTATTTGATGGGCAACAGTGTAGAAGGAGCTTTACTCTGTATCTAACTCTGTGCTGTACCTGTCCTGGGAGTGTTTGATGGGGGACAGTGTAGAGGGAGCTTTACTCTATATCTAACCCCGTGCTGTCCCTGTCCTGGGAGTGTTTGATGGGGGACAGTGTAGAGGGAGCTTTACTCTGTATCTAACCCCGTGCTGTGCCTGTCCTGGGAGTGTTTGATGGGGGACAGTGTAGAGGGAGCTTTACTCTGTATCTAACCCCGTGCTGTTGCTCTCCTGGGAGTGTTTGATGGGGGACAGTGTAGAGGGAGCTTTACTCTGTATCTAACCCCGTGCTGTGCCTGTCCTGGGAGTGTTTGATGGGGGACAGTGTAGAGGGAGCTTTACTCTGTATCGAACCCCGTGCTGTACCTGTCCTGGGAGTGTTTGATGGGGGACAGTGTAGAGGGAGCTTTACTCTGTAGCTAACCCCGTGCTGTACCTGTCCTGGGAGTGTTTGATGGGGACAGTGTAGAGGGAGCTTTACTCTGTATCTAACCCCGTGCTGTACCTGTCCTGGGAGTGTTTGATGGGGACAGTGTAGAGGGAGCTTTACTCTGTATCTAACCCCGTGCCGTTGCTGTCCTGGGAGTGTTTGATGGGCGACAGTGTAGAGGGAGCTTTACTCTGTATCTAACCCCGTGCTGTACCTGTGCTGGGAGTGTTTGATGGGGAAAGTGTAGAGGGAGCTTTACTCTGTATCTAACCCCGTGCTGTACCTGTCCTGGGAGTGTTTGATGGGGGACAGTGTAGAGGGAGCTTTACTCTGTATCTTACCCTGTGCTGTACCTGTCCTGGGAGTGTTTGATGGGGACAGCGGAGAGGGAGCTTTACTCTAGATCTCACGCCGTGCTGTACCTGTCCTGGGAGTGTTTGATGGGCGACAGTGTAGAAGGAGCTTTATTTGGTATCTAATTCTGTGCTGTACCTGTCCTGGGAGTGTTTGGTGGGGACAGTGTAGAGGGAGCTTTATTCTGTATCTTACCCTGTGCTGTACCTGTCCTGGATCTGTCCTGGGAGTGTTTGATGGGGGACAGTGTCGAGGGAGCTTTACTCTGTATCTAACCCCGTGCTGTGCCTGTCCTGGGAGTGTTTGATGGGGGACAGTGTAGAGGGAGCTTTACTCTGTATCTAACCCCGTGCTGTACCTGTCCTGGGAGTGTTTGATGGGGGACAGTGTAGAGGGAGCTTTCCTCTGAATCTAACCCCGTGCTGTTCCTGTCCTCGGAGTGTTTGATGGGGGACAGTGTCGCTGGAGCTTAACTCTGTATCTAATCCCGTGCTGTACCTGTCCTCGGAGTGTTTGATGGTGGACAGTGTAGAGGGAGCTTTACTCTGTGTCTAACCCCGTCCCGTTCCTGTCCTGGGAGTGTTTGATGGGGGACAGTGTAGAGGCAGCTTTACTCTGTATCTAACCCCGTGCTGTACCTGTCCTGGGAGTGTTTGATGGGGGACAGTGTAGAAGGAGCTTTCCTTTGCATCTAATCCCGTGCTCTACCTGTCCTGGGAGTATTTGATGGGCGACAGTGTAGGGTGAGCTTTACTCTGTATCTAACCCCGTGCTGTTGCTCTCCTGGGAGTGTTTGATGGGGGACAGTGTAGAGGGAGCTTTACTCTGTATCTAACCCTGTGCTGTTTCTGTCCTGGGAGTGTTTGATGGGGGACAGTGTAGAGGGAGCTTTACTCTGTAGCTTACCCCGTGCTGTACCTGTCCTGGGAGTGTTTGATGGGGACAGTGTCGAGGGAGCTTGATTCTGTATCTGATCCCGCGCTGTACCTGTCGTGGGAGTGTTTGATGGTGGACAGTGTCGAGGGAGCTTTACTCTGTATCTAACCCCGTGCCGTTCCTGTCCTGGGAGTGTTTGATGGGGGACAGTGTAGGGTGAGCTTTACTCTGTATCTAACCCCGTGCTGTTGCTCTCCTGGGAGTGTTTGATGGGGGACAGTGTAGAGGGAGCTTTACTCTGTATCTAACCCCGTGCTGTACCTGCCCTGGGAGTGTTTGATGGGGACACTGTAGAGGGAGCTTTACTCTGTATCTAACCCCGTGCTGTACCTGTCCTGGGAGTGTTTGATGGGGACAGTGTAGAGGCAGCTTTACTCTGTATCTAACCCCGTGCTGTACCTGTCCTGGGAGTGTTTGATGGGCGACAGTGTAGAAGGAGCTTTCCTTTGTATCTAATCCCGTGCTCTACCTGTCCTGGGAGTATTTGATGGGCGACAGTGTAGAGGCAGCTTTACTCTGTATCTAACTCCGTGCTGTACCTGTCCTGGGCGTGTTTGATGGGGGACAGTGTAGGGTGAGCTTTACTCTGTATCTAACCCCGTGCTGTTGCTCTCCTGGGAGTGTTTGATGGGGGTCAGTGTAGAGGGAGCTTTACTCTGTATCGAACCCTGTGCTGTACCTGTCCTGGGAGTGTTTGATGGGGGACAGTGTAGAGGGAGCTTTACTCTGTAGCTTACCCCGTGCTGTACCTGTCCTGGGAGTGTTTGATGGGGACAGTGTCGAGGGAGCTTGATTCTGTATCTCATCCCGCGCTGTACCTGTCGTGGGAGTGTTTGATGGTGGACAGTGTAGAGGGAGCTTTACTCTGTATCTAACCCTGTGCTGTTCCTGTCCTGGGACTTTTTGATGGGGGACAGTGTTGAGGGAGCTTTACTCTGTATCTAACCCCGTGCCGTTCCTGTCCTGGGAGTGTTTGATGGGGGACAGTGTAGAGTGAGCTTTACTCGACATCTAACCCCGTGCTGTACCTGTCCTGGGAGTGTTTGATGGGGACAGTGTAGAGGGAGCTTTACTCTACAGCAGTGTAGCGGGAGCTTTACACTTTATATAACCCTGTCGTTTGATTTCTGTGTCTGTGTACTGTTTGAGAACAGATATCCACTCCATCTGACGAAGGAGCTCTGCTCCGAAAGCTAATGGTATTTGCTACCAAATAAACCGGTTGGACTTTAACCTGGTGTTGTGAGACTTCTTACTGTGCTTATCCCAGTCCAACGCCGCATCTCCACATCGTGTTTGATGGGGACAGTGTCGAGGAAGCTTTACTCTGTATCTAACTCCGTGCTGGACCTGTCCTGGGAGTGTTTGATGGTGGACAGTGTAGCGGGAGCTTAACTCTGTATCTAATCCTGTGCAGTACCTTTCCTGGGACTGTTTGATGGGGACAGTGTGGAGGGAGCTTTACTCTGTACCTAACCCCGTGCTGTACCTGCCCTGGGAGTGTTTGTTGGGGACACTGTCGAGGGAGCTTTACTCTGTATCAAACCCCGTGCTGTACCTGTCCTGGGAGTGTTTGATGGGGACAGTGTGCAGGGAGCTTTACTCTGTATCTAACCCCGTGCTGTACCTGTCCTGGGAGTATTTGATGGGCAACAGTGTAGAGGGAGCTTTACTCTGTATCTAACTCCGTGCTGTACCTGTCCTGGGAGTGTTTGATGGGGGACAGTGTAGAGGGAGCTTTACTCTATATCTAACCCCGTGCTGTCCCTGTCCTGGGAGTGTTTGATGGGGGACAGTGTAGAGGGAGCTTTACTCTGTATCTAACCCCGTGCTGTGCCTGTCCTGGGAGTGTTTGATGGGGGACAGTGTAGAGGGAGCTTGACTCTGTATCTAAACCCGTGCTGTTGCTCTCCTGGGAGTGTTTGATGGGGGACAGTGTAGAGGGAGCTTTACTCTGTATCTAACCCCGTGCTGTGCCTGTCCTGGGAGTGTTTGATGGGGGACAGTGTAGAGGGAGCTTTACTCTGTATCTAACCCCGTGCTGTACCTGTCCTGGGAGTGTTTGATGGGGGACAGTGTAGAGGGAGCTTTACTCTGTAGCTAACCCCGTGCTGGACCTGTCCTGGGAGTGTTTGATGGGGACAGTGTCGAGGGAGCTTGACTCTGTATCTACTCCCGCGCTGTACCTGTCCTCTTAGTGTTTGATGGTGGACTGTGTAGAGGGAGCTTTACTCTGTATCTAACCCTGTGCTGTTCCTGTCCTGGGATTGTTTGATGGGGGACAGTGTAGAGTGCGTTTTACGCTGCATCTAACCCCGTGCTGTACCTGTCCAGGGAGTGTTTGATGGGGGACAGTGTAGAGGGAGCTTTACTCTGTATCAAACCCTGTGCTGTACCTGTCCTGGGAGTGTTTGATGGGGACAGTGTAGAGGGAGCTTTACTCTGTATCTAACCCCGTGCTGTACCTGTCCTGGGAGTGTTTGATGGGGACAGTGTAGAGGGAGCTTTACTCTGTATCTAACCCCGTGCTGTTTCTGTCCTGGGAGTGTTTGATGGGGGACAGTGTGGATAGAGTGAGCTTTACTCTGTATCTAACCCTGTGCTGTACCTGTCCTGGGAGTGTTTGATGGGGGACAGTGCAGATGGAGCATTTCTCTGTATCTAACCCCGTGCTGTACCTGTCCAGGGAGTGTTTGATGGGGGACAGTGTAGAGGGAGCTTTACTCTGTATCAAACCCTGTGCTGTACCTGTCCTGGGAGTGTTTGATGGGGACAGTGTAGAGGGAGCTTTACTCTGTATCTAACCCCGTGCTGTACCTGTCCTGGGAGTGTTTGATGGGGACAGTGTAGAGGGAGCTTTACTCTGTATCTAACCCCGTGCTGTTTCTGTCCTGGGAGTGTTTGATGGGGGACAGTGTGGATAGAGTGAGCTTTACTCTGTATCTTACCCCGTGCTGTACCTGTCATGTGAGTGGTTGATGGGGGACAGTGTAGAGGGAGCTTTACTCTGTGTCTAACCCCGTCCCGTTCCTGTCCTGGGAGTGTTTGATGGGGGACAGTGTAGAGGGAGCTTTACTCTGTATCTAACCCCGTGCTGTACCTGTCCTGGGAGTGTTTGACGGGGGAGAATGCAGAACGAGCTTTTCTCTGCATCTAATCCCGCGCTGTACCTGTCCTCGGAGTGTTTGATGGTGGACAGTGTAGAGGGAGCTTGACTCAGTATCTAATCCCGCCCTGTACCTGTCCTGGTAGTGTTTGATGGGGAACAGTGTAGAGTGAGTTTTACTCTGTATCTAACCCCGTGATGTACCTGTCCTGGGAGTGTTTGATGGGGGACAGTGTAGAGGGAGCTTTACTCTGTATCTAACCCCGTGCTGTACCTGTCCTGGGAGTGTTTGATGGGGGACAGTGTAGATAGAGTGACCTTTACTCTGTATCTAACCCTGTGCTGTAACTGTCCTGGGAGTGTTTGATGGGGACAGTGTAGAGGGAGCTTTACTCTGTATCTAACCCCGTGCTGTACCTGTCCTGGGAGTGTTTGATGGGGACAGTGTAGAGGGAGCTTTACTCTGTATGTAACCCCGTGCTGTACCTGTCCAGGGAGTGTTTGATGGGGACAGTGTAGAGGGAGCTTTACTCTGTATCTAACCCCGTGCTGTACCTGTCCTGGGAGTGTTTGATGGGGGACAGTGTAGCGGGAGCTTTACTCTGTATCTTGCCCTGTGCTGTACCTGTCCTGGACCTGTCCTGGGTGTGTTTGATGGGGACAGTGCAGAGGGAGCTTTACTCTATATCTAACCCCGTGCTGTACCTGTCCTGGGAGTGTTTGATGGGGACAGTGTCGAGGAAGCTTTACTTTGTATCTAACCCTGTGCTGTTCCTGTCCTGGGTGTGTTTGATGGGGGACAGTGTAGAGATGCTTTACTCTGTATCTAACCCCGTGCTGTACCTGTCCTGGGAGTGTTTGATGGGGGAGAGTGCAGAAGGAGCTTTTCTCTGCATCTAATCCCGTGCTGTACCTGTCCTGGGAGTGTTTGATGGGGGACAGTGTAGAGGGAGCTTTACTCTGTATCTAACCCCGTGCTGTACCTGTCCTGGGAGTGTTTGTTGGGGACAGTGTAGAGGGAACTTTACTCTGTATCTAAGCCCGTCCTGTACCTGTCATGTGAGTGGTTGATGGGGGACAGTGGAGAGGGAGCTTTACTCTGTATCTAACCCCATGCTGTTCCTGTCCTGGGAGTGTTTGATAGGGGACAGTGTAGCGGGAGCTTCACTCTGTATCCAACCCCGTGCTGTACCTGTCCTGGGAGTGTTTGTTGGGGACAGTGTAGAGAGAGCTTTACTCTGTATCTAACCCCGTGCTGTACCTGTCCTGGGAGTGTTTGCTGGGGGACAGTGTAGAGGCAACTTTACTCTGTATCTAAGCCCGTGCTGTACCTGTCATGTGAGTGCTTGATGGGGGACAGTGTCGAGGGAGCTTTACTCTGTATCTAACCCCGTGCCGTTCCTGTCCTGGGAGTGTTTGATGGGGGACAGTGTAGAGTGAGCTTTACTCTATATCTAACCCCGTGCTGTACCTGTCCTGGGAGTGTTTGATGGGGACAGTGTAGCGGGAGCTTTACTCTACAGCAGTGTAGCGGGAGCTTTACTCTGTATCTAACCCTGTGCTGTACCTTTCCTGGGACTGTTTGATGGGGACAGTGTAGAGGGAGCTTGACTCGAAATCTAACCCCGTGCTGTACCTGTCCTGGGAGTGTTTGATGGGGACAGTGTGGAGGGAGCTTTACTCTGTACCTAACCCCATGCTGTACCTACCCTGGGAGTGTTTGATGTGGACACTGTAGAGGGAGCTTTACTCTGGATCTAACCCCGTGCTGTACCTGTCCTGGAAGTGTTTGATAGGGACAGTTTAGAGGGAGCTTTACTCTGTATCTAACCCCGTGCTGTACCTGTCCTGGGAGTGTTTGATGGGGGACAGTGCAGAAGGAGCTTTTCTCTGTATCTAATCCCGTGCTGTACATGTCCTGGGAGTGTTTGATCGGGGATAGTGCAGAGGGAGCTTTACTCTGTATCTAACCCCGTCCTGTTCCTGTCCTGGGAGTGTTTGATGGGGGACAGTGTAGAAGGAGATTTACTTTGTATCTAATCCCGTGCTGTACCTATCCTGGGAGTGTTTGATGGGGGACAGTGTAGAGGGAGCTTTACTCTGTAACTAACCCCGTGCTGTACCTGTCCTGGGAGTGTTTGATCGGGGACAGTGTAGAAGGAGCTTTGCTCTGTATCTAACTCCGTGCTGTCCCAGTCCTGGGAGTGTTTGATGGGGGACAGTGTAGAGGGAGCTTTACTCTGTATCTAGCCCCGTGCTGTTCCTGTCCTGGGAGTGTTTGATGGGGGACAGTGTAGAGTGAGCATTACTCTCTATCTAACCCCGTGCTGTACCTGTCCTGGGAGTGTTTGATGGGGACAGTGTCGTGGGAGCTTTACTCTACAGCAGTGTAGCGGGAGCTTTACTCTGTATCTAACCCTGTGCTGTACCTTTCCTGGGACTGTTTGATGGGGACAGTGTAGAGGGAGCTTTACTCTCAATATAATCCAGTGCTGTACCTGTCCTGGGAGTGTTTGATGGGGACAGTGTGGAGGGAGCTTTACTCTGTACCTAACCCCATGCTGTACCTGCCCTGGGAGTGTTTGATGGGGACACTGTAGAGGGAGCTTTACTCTGTATTTAACCCCGTGCTGTACCTGTCCCGACAGTGTTTGATGGGGGACAGCGTAGAGGGAGCTTTCCCCTGTATCTAACCCCGTGCTGTACCTGTCCTGGGAGTGTTTGATGGGGACAGTGCAGAGGGAGCTTTACTCTGTATCTAACCCCGTGCTGTACCTGTCCTGGGAGTGTTTGATGGGGGACAGTGTAGAGGGAGCTTTACTCTATATCTAACCCCGTGCTGTATCTGTCCTGGGAGTGTTTGATGGGCGACAGTGTAAAAGGAGGTTTACTTTGTATCTAACCCCGTGCTGTACCTGTCCTGGGAGTGTTTGATGGGGACAGTGTAGAGGGAGCTTTACTCTGTATCTAACCCCGTGCTGTACCTGTCCTGGGAGTGTTTGATGGGGACAGTGTCGAGGAAGCTTTCCTCTGTATCTAACACTGTGCTGTTCCTGTCCTGGGGGTGTTTGATGGGGGACAGTGTAGAGGGAGCTTTACTCTGTATCGAACCCCGTGCTGTACCTATCCTGGGAGTGTTTGATGGGGGAGAGTGCAGAAGGAGCTTTTCTCTGCATCTAATCCCGTGCTGTACCTGTCCTCGGAGTGTTTGATGGTGGACAGTGTAGAGGGAGCTTTCCTCTGAATCTAACCCCGTGCTGTTCCTGTCCTCGGAGTGTTTGATGGGGGACAGTGTGGAGGGAGCTTTACTCTGTATCTAACCCCGTGCTGTACCTCTCCTGGGAGTGTTTGATAGGGACAGTTTAGAGGGAGCTTTACTCTGTATCTAACCCCGTGCTGTACCTGTCCTGGGAGTGTTTGATGGGGAACAGTGTAGAGGGAGCTTTACTCTGTATCTAACCCCGTGCTGTACCTGTCCTGGGAGTGTTTGATGGGGACAGTGTGGAGGGAGCTTTACTCTGTATCTAACCCCGTGCTGTACCTCTCCTGGGAGTGTTTGATAGGGACAGTTTAGAGGGAGCTTTACTCTGTATCTAACCCCGTGCTGTACCTGTCCTGGGAGTGTTTGATGGGGAACAGTGTAGAGAGAGCTTTACTCTGTATGTAACCCCGTGCTGTACCTGTCCTGGGAGTGTTTGATGGGGACAGTGTCGAGGGAGATTTACTCTGTATCTAACCCCGTGTTGTCCCTGTCCTGGGAGTGTTTGATGGGGGACAGTGCAGAAGGAGCTTTTCTCTGTATCTCATCCCGTGCTGTAACTGTCCTGGGAGTGTTTGATGGGGGACAGTGTAGAGGGAGCTTTACTCTGTATCTAACCCGTGCTGTACCTGTCCTGGGAGTGTTTGATGGGGACAGTGTCGAGGGAGCTTTACTCTGTATCTAAGCCCGTGCTGTACCTGTCCTGGGAGTGTTTGATGGGGGACAGTGCAGAGGGAGCTTTACTCTGTATCTAACCCCGTGCTGTACCTGTCCTGGGAGTGTTAAATGGGAGACAGTGCAAAGGGAGCTTTACTCTGTATCGAACCCCGTGCTGTACCTGTCCTGGGAGTTTTTGATGGAGGACTGTGTAGAGGGAGCTTTACTCTGTATCTAACCCCGTGCTGTACCTGTCCTGGGAGTGTTTGATGGGGACAGTGTAGAGGGAGCTTTACTCTGTATCTAACCCCGTGCTGTACCTGTCCTGGGAGTGTTTGATGGGGACAGTGTAGAGGGAGCTTTACTCTGTATCTCAGCCCGTGCTGTACCTGTCCTGGGAGTGTTTGATGGGGGACAGGGCAGAGGGAGCTTTACTCTGTATCTAACCCCGTGCTATACCTGTCCTGGGAGTGTTTGATGGGGGACAGTGCAGAGGGAGCTTTACTCTGTGTCTAACCCCGTGCTGTACCTGTCCTGGGAGTGGTTGATGGGGGACAGTGTAGATGGAGCTTTACTCTGTATGTAACCCTGTGCTATACCTGTCCTGGGAGTGTTTGATGGGGGACTGTGTAGAGGGAGCTTTACTCTGTATCAAACCCCGTGCTGGACCTGTCCTGGGAGTGTTTGATGGGGACAGTGTTGAGGGAGCTTTAGTCTGTACCTAACCCCGTGCTGTACCTGTCCTGGGAGTGTTTGATGTGGGACAGTGCAGAGGGAGCTTTACTCTATATCTCACCCCGTGCTGTACCTGTCCTGGGAGTGTTTGATGGGGGACAGTGCAGAGGGAGCTTTACTCTGTATCTAACCCCGTGCTGTACCTGTCCTGGGAGTGTTTGATTGGGGACAGTGTAGAGAGAGCTTTACTCTGTATCTAACCCCGTGCTGTACCTGTCCTGGGAGTGTTTGATGGGGACAGTGTAGAGTGAGCTTTACTCTGTATCTAACCCGGTGCTGTACCTGTCCTGGGAGTGTTTGATTGGGGACAGTGTAGAGTGAGCTTTACTCTGTATCTAACCCGGTGCTGTACCTGTCCTGGGAGTGTTTGATTGGGGACAGTGTAGAGGGAGCTTTACTCTGTATCTAACCCCGTGCTGTACGTGTCCTGGGAGTGTTTGGTGGGGGCAGTGGAGAGGGAGCTTTTCTCTGTATCTAACCCTGTCCTTGTGTTGTTAAACGTCTTACAGTGTTTGATGGGGACAGTGTCGAGGGAGCTTTACTCTGTATCTTACCCCGTGCTGTGCGTGTCCTGGGAGTGTTTGATGGGGACAGTGTCGAGGGAGCTTTACTCTGTATCTTACCCCGTGCTGTACGTGTCCTGGGAGTGTTTGATGGGGGCAGTGTAGAGGGAGCTTTACTCTGTATCTAACCCCGTGTTGTTCCTGTCCTGGGAGTGTTTGATGGGGGACAGTGTAGAAGGAGCTTTTCTCTGTATCTAATGCCGTGCTGTTCCTGTCCCGGGAGTATTTGATGGGGGACAGTGCAGAGGGAGCTTTACTCTGTATCTCACACCGTGATGTACCTGTCCTGAGAGTTTTTGATGGAGGACAGTGTAGAGGGAGCTTTACTCGATATCTAACCCTGTGAAGTCTCTGTCCTGGGAGTGTTTGATGGGGGGCAGTGTAGAGGGAGCTTTACACTGTATCTAACCCGTGCTGTACCTGTCCTGGGAGTGTTTGATGGAGACAGTGTAGAGGGGGCTTTACTCTATATCTAACCCCCGTGCTGTACCTGTCCTGGGAGTGTTTGATGGGGACAGTGTAGAGGGGGCTTTACTCTATATCTAACCCCGTGCTGTACCTGTCCTGGGAGTGTTTGATGGGGACCGTGTAGAGGGAGCTTTACTCTGTATCTAACACCGTGCTGTACCTGTCCTGGGAGTGTTTGATGGGGACAGTGCAGAGGGAGCTTTACTCTGTATCTAACCCCGTGCTGTACCTGTCCTGGGAGTGTTTGATGGGGACAGTGTAGAGGGAGCTTTACTCTGTATCTTACCCCGTGCTGTACCTGTCCTGGGAGTGTTTGATGGGGGACAGTGTAGAAGGAGCTTTACTCTGTAGCTTACCCCGTGCTGTACCTGTCCTGGGAGTGTTTGATGGGGACAGTGTAGAGGGAGCTTTACTGTGTATCTAACCCCGTGCTGTACCTGTCCTGGGAGTGTTTGATGGGGGACAGTGTGGAGGGAGCTTTACTCTGTATCTAACCCCGTGCTGTGCCTGTCCTGGGAATGTTTGATGGGGACAGTGTAGAGGGAGCTTTACTCTGTATCTAACCCCGTGCTGTGCCTGTCCTGGGAATGTTTGATGGGGACAGTGTAGAGGGAGCTTTACTCTGTATCTAACCCCGTGCTGTACCTGTCCTGGGAGTGTTTGATGTGGGACAGTGTAGCGGGAGCTTTACTCTGTATCTAAGCCCGTGCTGTACCTGTCCTGTGAGTGTTTGATGGGGGACAGTGTAGAGGGAGCTTTACTCTGTATCTAAGCCCGTGCTGTACCTGTCCTGTGAGTGTTTGATGGGGGACAGTGTAGAGGGAGCTTTACTCTGTATCTCACCCCGTGCTGTGCCTGTCCTGGGAATGTTTGATGGGGGACAGTGTAGAGGGAACTTTACTCTGTATCTCACCCCGTGCTGTGCCTGTCCTGGGAATGTTTGATGGGGACAGTGTAGAGGGAGCTTTACTCTGTATCTAACCCCGTGCTGTACCTGTCCTGGGAGTGTTTGATGGGGACAGTGTAGAGGGAGCTTTACTCTGTATCTAACCCCATGCTGTACCTGTCCTGGGAGTGTTTGATGGGGGACAGTGTAGAGGGAGCTTTACTCTGTATCTAACCCCGTGCTGTCCCTGCCCTGGGAGTGTTTGATGGGGGACAGTGTAGAGGGAGCTTTACTCTGTATCTAACCCCGTGCTGCACCTGTCCTGGGAGTGTTTGATTGGGGACAGTGTAGAGGGAGCTTTACTCTGGATCTAACCCCGTGCTGTACCTGTCCTGGGAGTGTTTGATGGGGACAGTGTAGAGGGAGCTTTACTCTGTATCTAACCCCATGCTGTACCTGTCCTGGGAGTGTTTGATGGGGGACAGTGTAGAGGGAGCTTTACTCTGTATCTAACCCCGTGCTGTCCCTGCCCTGGGAGTGTTTGATGGGGGACAGTGTAGAGGGAGCTTTACTCTGTATCTAACCCCGTGCTGCACCTGTCCTGGGAGTGTTTGATTGGGGACAGTGTAGAGGGAGCTTTACTCTGTATCTAACCCCGTGCTGCACCTGTCCTGGGAGTGTTTGATGGGGACAGTGTAGAGGGGGCTTTACTCTATATCTAACCCCGTGCTGTACCTGTCCTGGGAGTGTTTGATGGGGACCGTGTAGAGGGAGCTTTACTCTGTATCTAACACCGTGCTGTACCTGTCCTGGGAGTGTTTGATGGGGACAGTGCAGAGGGAGCTTTACTCTGTATCTAACCCCGTGCTGTACCTGTCCTGGGAGTGTTTGATGGGGACAGTGTAGAGGGAGCTTTACTCTGTATCTTACCCCGTGCTGTACCTGTCCTGGGAGTGTTTGATGGGTGGACAGTGTAGAGGGAGCTTTACTCTGTATCTGACCCCGTGCTGTACCTATCCTGGGAGTTTTTAATGGGGACAGTGTAGAGGGAGCTTTACTCTGTAGCTTACCCCGTGCTGTACCTGTCCTGGGAGTGTTTGATGGGGACAGTGTAGCGGGAGCTTTACTCTGTATCTAACCCCGTGCTGTGCCTGTCCTGGGAATGTTTGATGGGGGACAGTGTAGAGGGAGCTTTACTCTGTATCTAAGCCCGTGCTGTACCTGTCCTGTGAGTGTTTGATGGGGGACAGTGTAGAGGGAGCTTTACTCTGTATCTCACCCCGTGCTGTGCCTGTCCTGGGAATGTTTGATGGGGGACAGTGTAGAGGGAACTTTACTCTGTATCTCACCCCGTGCTGTGCCTGTCCTGGGAATGTTTGATGGGGACAGTGTAGAGGGAGCTTTACTCTGTATCTAACCCCGTGCTGTACCTGTCCTGGGCGTGTTTGATGGGGACAGTGTAGAGGGAGCTTTACTCTGTATCTAATCCCATGCTGTACCTGTCCTGGGAGTGTTTGATGGGGGACAGTGTAGAGGGAGCTTTACTCTGTATCTAACCCCGTGCTGTCCCTGCCCTGGGAGTGTTTGATGGGGGACAGTGTAGAGGGAGCTTTACTCTGTATCTAACCCCGTGCTGCACCTGTTCTGGGAGTGTTTGATTGGGGACAGTGTAGAGGGAGCTTTACTCTGTATCTAACCCCGTGCTGTACCTGTCCTGGGAGTGTTTGATGGGGGGACAGTGTAGAGGGAGCTTTACTCTGTATCTAACCCCGTGCTGTACCTGTCCTGGGAGTGTTTGATGGGGGGACAGTGTAGAGGGAGCTTTACTCTGTATCTAACCCCGTGCTGTACCTGTCCTGGGAGTGTTTGATTGGGGACAGTGTAGAGGGAGCTTTACTCTGTATCTAACCCCGTGCTGTACCTGTCCTGGGAGTGTTTGATGGGGGACAGTGTAGAGGGAGCTTTACTCTGTATCTAACCCCGTGCTGTACCTGTCCTGGGAGTGTTTGATGGGGGGACAGTGTAGAGGGAGCTTTACTCTGTATCTAACCCCGTGCTGTACCTGTCCTGGGAGTGTTTGATTGGGGACAGTGTAGAGGGAGCTTTACTCTGTATCTAATCCCGTGCTGTACTTGTCCTGGGAGTGTTTGATGGGGACAGTGTCGAGGGAGCTTTACTCTGTATCTAACCCCGTGCTGTACCTGTCCTGGGAGTGTTTGATGGGGACAGTGTTGAGGGAGCTTTACTCTGTATCTAACCCCGTGCTGTACCTGTCCTGGGAGTGTTTGATGGGGACAGTGTAGAGGGAGCTTTACTCTGTATCTAACCCCGTGCTGTACCTGTCCTGGGAGTGTTTGATGGGGGACAGTGTAGAGGGAGCTTTACTCTGTATCTAACCCCGTGCTGTACCTGTCCTGGGAGTGTTTGATGGGGGACAGTGTAGAGGGAGCTTTACTCTGTATCTAACCCCGTGCTGTACCTATCCTGGGAGTGTTTGATTGGGGGACAGTGTAGAGGGAGCTTTACTCTGTATCTAACCCCGTGCTGTACCTGTCCTGGGAGTGTTTGATTGGGGACAGTGTAGAGGGAGCTTTACTCTGTATCTAATCCCGTGCTGTACTTGTCCTGGGAGTGTTTGATGGGGACAGTGTAGAGGGAGCTTTACTCTGTATCTAACCCCGTGCTGTACCTGTCCTGGGAGTGTTTGATGGGGACAGTGTAGAGGGAGCTTTACTCTGTATCTAACCCCGTGCTGTACCTGTCCTGGGAGTGTTTGATGGGGGACAGTGTAGAGGGAGCTTTACTCTGTATCTAACCCCGTGCTGTACCTGTCCTGGGAGTGTTTGATGGGGGACAGTGTAGAGGGAGCTTTACTCTGTGTCTAAACCCGTGCAGAGGGCTGAAGAAGTTTACAGAGATAGGGAGGGGTGTAGGGGGCTGCAGGAGGTTACAGAGATGAGGAGGGGGGTTGCAGGGGGCGGGAGGGGGGTGCATGGGGCGGGAGGGGGGGTGTAGGGGGCGGGAGGGGGTTGCAGGGTGCTCGGGGGGGTGTAGGAGGCGGGAATGGGGTGCAGGAGTCGGGAGGGGGGTGCACGGGGCGGGAGGGGGGGTGTAGGGGGCGGGAGGGGGGGTGTAGGGGGCGGGAGGGGGGTTGTTGGGGGCGGGAGGGGGGTGTAGGGGGCAGGAGGGGGTGTGTAGGGGGCGGGAGGGGGTTACAGAGATGAGGAGTGGGGTGTAGGGGGCGGGAGGGGGGGGGCGGGAGGGGGGGCGCGGGGGGGTGTAGGGGGCTGGAGGGCGGGCGGGAGGGGGAGCGCGGGGGGGTGCGGGGGGCGGGAGGGGGGCCAGGAGGACGGTGTAGGGGGCGGGAGGGGGGTGTAGGGGGCGGGAGGGGGGTGTAGGGGGCGGGAGGGGGGTGTAGGTGGCGGGAGGGGGGGTGTAGGGGGCGGGAGGGGGGGTGTAGGGGGCGGGAGGGGGGGTGTAGGGGGCGGGAGGGGGGGTGGAGGGGGCGGGAGGGGGGGTGGAGGGGGCGGGAGGGGGGGTGTAGGGGGCGGGAGGGGGGGTGTAGGGGGCGGGAGGGGGGCTGTAGGGGGCGGGAGGGGGGGTTGTAGGGGGCGGGAGTGGGGGGTGTAGGGGGCGGGAGGGGTGTAGGGGGCGGGGGGGGGGGTGTAGGGGGCGGGCGGGGGGGGGGGGGGGGTGTAGGGGGGCGGGCGGGGGGGGGGTGTAGGGGGCGGGCGGGGGGGGGGTAGGGGGCGGCGGGGGGGGGTGTAGGGGGCGGGAGGGGGGGCTGTAGGGGGCGGGGGGGGCTGTAGGGGGCGAGGGGGGGACCGTAGGGGGCGGGGAGGGGGGGGGGGCCGTAGGGGGCGGGAGGGGGGGGTGTAGGGGGCGGGAGGGGGGGGGCTGTAGGGGGCGGGAGGGGGGGCTGTAGGGGGCGCGAGGGGGGGCTGTAGGGGGCGCGACGGGGTGGTGTAGGGGGCGGGGAGGGGGGGGGCTGTAGGGGGCGGGAGGGGTTGGTGTAGGGGGGCGGGAGGGGGGGTGTAGGGGGCGGGAGGGGGGGTGTAGGGGGCGGGAGGGGGGGGTGTAGGGGGCGGGAGGGGTGTAGGGGGCCGGGGGGGTGTAGGGGGCGGGCGGGGGGGTGTAGGGGGCGGGCGGGGGGGTGTAGGGTGCGGGCGGGGGGGGGTAGGGGGCGGGAGGGGGGGGCTGTAGGGGGCGGGGGGGGGGCTGTAGGGGTCGGGGGGGGGCTGTAGGGGCGGGAGGGGGGGGGGCTGTAGGGGGCGAGGGGGGGGCCGTAGGGGGCGGGAGGGGGGGGGCCGTAGGGGGCGGGAGGGGGGGGGGCCGTAGGGGGCGGGAGGGGGGGGTGTAGGGGGCGGGAGGGGGGGGGGGGTGTAGGGGGCGGGAGGGGGGGGGCTGTAGGGGGCGGGAGGGGGGGCTGTAGGGGGCGGGAGGGGGGGCTGTAGGGGGCGCGAGGGGGGGCTGTAGGGGGCGCGACGGGGTGGTGTAGGGGGCGGGAGGGGGGGGGCTGTAGGGGGCGGGAGGGGGGGCTGTAGGGGGCGGGAGGGGGGCTGTAGGGGGCGCGAGGGGGTGGTGTAGGGGGCGGGAGGGGGGGTGTAGGGGGCGGGAGGGGGGGTGTAGGGGGCGGGAGGGGGGGTGTGGGGGGGAGGGGGGTAGGGGGCGGGGAGGGGGGGTGTAGGGGGCGGGAGGGGGGGGTGTAGGGGGCGGGAGGGGGGGTGTAGGGGGCGGGAGGGGGGGGGGGAGGGGGGCGGGAGGGGGGGTGTAGGGGGCGGGAGGGGGGGTGTAGGGGGCGGGAGGGAGGGTGTAGGGGGCGGGAGGGGGGGTGTAGGGGGCGCGAGGGGGTGGTGTAGGGGGCGGGAGGGGGGGTGGTAGGGGGCGGGAGGGGGGGTGTAGGGGGCGGGAGGGGGGGTGTAGGGGGCGGGAGGGGGGGTGGAGGGGGCGCGGGGGGGTGTGTAGGGGGCGGGAGGGGGGGTGTAGGGGGCGGGAGGGGGGGTGTAGGGGGCGGGAGGGGGGTGTAGGGGGCGGGAGGGGGGGTGTAGGGGGCTGGAGGGGGAGTGTAGGGGGCTGGAGGGGGGGGTAGGGGGCGCGAGGGGGGGTGTAGGGGGCGCGAGGGGGGGGTGTAGGGGGCGGGAGGGGGGGGTGGTAGGGGGCGGGAGGGGGGGGTGTAGGGTGCGGGAGGGGGGGGTGTAGGGTGCGGGAGGGGGGGTGTGTAGGGGGCGGGAGGGGGGTGTAGGGGGCGGGAGGGGGGTGTAGGGGGCGGGAGGGGGGGTGTAGGGGGCGGGAGGGGGTTGCAGGGGGCGGGAGGGGGTTGCAGGGGGCGGGAGGGGGTTGCAGGGGGCGGGAGGGGGGGTGCAGGGGGCGGGAGGGGGGTGCAGGGGGCGGGAGGGGGGGTGTAGGGGGCGGGAGGGGGGGTGTAGGGGGTGGGAGGGGGGGTGTAGGGGGCGGGAGGGGGGTGTAGGGGGCGGGAGGGAGGCTGGAGGGGCTGTGTAGGGGGCGGGAGGGGGGTGTAGGGGCGCGAGGGGGGTGTAGGGGGCGGGAGGGGGGCTGGAGGGGGTGTGTAGGGGGCGGGAGGGGGGCTGGAGGGGGTGTGTAGGGGGCGGGAGGGGGGTGTAGGGGGCGGGAGGGGGGTGTAGGGGGCGGGAGGGCGGGTGTAGGGGGCGGGAGGGGGGGGTGTAGGGGGCGGGAGGTGGGGTAGGGGGGCGGGAGGGGGGGTGTAGGGGGCGGGGAGTGGGTGTGTAGGGCGCGGGAGGTGGGTGTATGGGGCGGGAGGTGGGTGTAGGGGGCGGGAGGGGGGGTGTAGGGGGCGGGAGGTGGGTGTATGGGGCGGGGAGGGTGGGTGTAGGGGGCGGGAGGTGGGTGTAGGGGGCGGAAGGGTCGTGTAGGGGGCGGGAGGGGGGTGTAGGGGGCGGGGAGGGGGGGTGTAGGGGGCGGGAGGGGGGTGTAGGGGGGCGGGGAGGGGGTTGCAGGGGGCGGGAGGGGGGGTGCAGGGGGCGGGAGGGGGTGTAGGGGGCGGGAGGGGGGGGTGTAGGGGGCGGGAGGGGGGTGTAGGGGGCGGGAGGGAGGCTGGAGGGGCTGTGTAGTGGGCGGGAGGGGGGTGTAGGGGCGCGAGGGGTGTGTAGGGGGCAGGAGGGGGGCGTAGGGGGCGGGAGGGGGGTGTAGGGGGGCGGGAGGGGGGTGTAGGGGGCGGGAGGGGGGTGTAGGGGGCGGAGGGGGGTGTAGGGGGCGGGAGGTGGGTGTAGGGGGGCGGGAGGGGGGTGTAGGGGGCGGGGAGTGGGTGTGTAGGGCGCGGGAGGTGGGTGTATGGGGCGGGAGGTGGGTGTATGGGCGGGAGGTGGGGTGTAGGGGCGGGAGGGGGGGTGTAGGGGGCGGGAGGTGGGTGTATGGGGCGGGAGGTGGGTGTAGGGGGCGGGAGGTGGGTTAGGGGGCGGGAGGGGGTGTGTAGGGGGCGGGAGGGGGGTGTAGGGGGCGGGAGGGGGTGTGTAGGGGGCGGGAGGGGGTGTGTAGGGGGCGGGACGGGGGTGTAGGGGGCGGGGAGGGGGTTGTAGGGGGCGGGAGGGGGGGTGTAGGGGGCGGGAGGGGGTGTGTAGTGGGGCGGGAGGGGGTGTGTAGGGGGCGGGACGGGGGTGTAGGGGGCGGGAGGGGGGTGTAGGGGGCGGGACGGGGTGTAGGGGGCGGGAGGGGGTGTGTAGGGGGCGGGATGGGGGTGTAGGGGGCGGGAGGGGGTTGTAGGGGGCGGGAGGGGGGTGTAGGGGGCGGGGAGGGGGTCACAGAGAGGAGGGAGGGGGGTGTAGGGGGCGGGAGGGGGTCACAGAGATGAGGAGGGGTTGTAGGGGGCGGAGGGGGTCACAGAGATGAGGAGGGGGTGTAGGGGGCGGCAGGGGGTTACAGAGATGAGGGGGGGTGTAGAGGGCGGGAGGGGGTGTCGGGGGCGGGAGGGGGGTGTAGGGTGTGGGAGGGGGGTACAGAGATGAGGGGGGGGTGTAGGGGGCGAGAGGGGGTGGGAGGGGGTTACAGAGATGAGGAGGGGGGTGTAGGGGGCGGGAGTGGGGTGTAGGGGGTGGGAGGGGGTTACGGAGATGAGGAGGGGGGTGTGATGAGAACCCTCCTTCATTCTCATGCCCAATTGCGTTTAAAACTCTCTCCGTTTCTCAGAGGATGCTTACAAGACAAGAGTCCGTATCGATGATGAATCAGCACATCTGGACATCCTGGATACAGCTGGACAGGTAAGTTCACACAGGGTTCAACACCAGCCCGACCGGGTGGAACCCAACCCTAACCCTCACCCCTGCTCCTTCACAGAGTCACAGAGATTTACAGCAGGGAAACGGGCCGTCTGAGCTGGTCCCATTTGCCTGCGTGTGGCCCCGTCTCCCTCTAAACCTTTCCCTATCCATGTACCTGTCCAAATGTCTTTTCAATGTTGTCCTTCTACCCCCCTCCCGCCCCCCCCCCCCCCCCCTCTGGCAGCTCATTCCACACACGCACCACCCTCTGAGTGGAAAAAGTTGCCCCTTTCCCCTTTCCCCTCTCCCCTCTCCCCTCTCCCCTCTCCCCTCTCCCCTCTCCCCTCTCACCTTAACCCTCTGCCCTCAAGTTTGGGACTCCCCCCATCTCAACTGAACTAATCCCATTTGCCTGCTTTGGTCCATATCATAGAATCCTTGCTGTGCAAAAGGAGGCCATTCAGCCCATCGAACCAGCACCGACCGCAGGCCCCATCTCCATAACCCCATGCATTTACCTTGCTAATCCCCCTGACACTAAGGGGCGATTTAGCACGGCCAATCCACCTAACCTGTCCATCTTTGGACACTAAGAGGCAATTTAGCACAGCCAATCCACCTAACCTGCACATCTTTGGACACTAAGGGGCAATTAGCATGGCCAATCCACCTAACCAGCACATCTTTGGACTGTGGGAGGAAACTGGAGCACCCGGAGGAAACCCACGCAGACACGGGGAGAACGTGCAGACTCCACACAGACAGTGACCCGAGCCGGGAATCGAACCCGGGTCCCTGGCGCTGTGAGGCAGCAGTGCTAACCCACTGTGCTACCGTGCAGTCCACTTTCCTCACCGCCTGCTGTACCTACATGCCTATCTTCAGCGACTGTGCCACCATAAATCAGAGCCAATCTGCCAACAGCAAGATCCCACAGGCATCAACGTGTTAATGCCCACATGTCTGTTCCTGTGGTGGGTTTTTTGATGCTTCTGTGCGGTAGCAAGAACACTGTGGGCTGGGATTCAAGGAGGTTGAGGGTGGAGGTCGGACCTTTTTTGAGTTATAAGGAGAGGCTGGATAGACTGGGACTTTTTTCTCTGGAGCGTAGGAGGCTGAGGGGGTGATCTTATAGAAGTCTATGAAATAATGAGGGGCACGGATCAGCTAGATAGTCAATATCTTTTCCCAAAGGTAGGGGAGTCTAAACCTAGAGGGCATTGGTTTAAGGTGAGAGGGGAGAGATACAAAAGGGTCCAGAGGGGCAGTTTTTTCACACAGAGGGAGGTGAGTGTCTGGAACGAGCTGCCAGAGGCAGTAGTAGAGGCGGGTACAATTTTGTCTTTTAAAAAGCGTTTAGATAGTTACATGGGTACGATGGGTATAGAGGGATATGGGCCAAATGCGGGCAATTGGGACTAGATTAGGGGTTTAAAAAAAAAGGGCAGCATGGACAAGTTGGGCTGAAGGGCCTGTTTCCATGTTGTAAACCTCTGACTCCATAACCTTCATCGAAGGTGTCCCGTCTTTTACGGGGGGAGGGGGAGGGTGGCCATGCCTTTGTTTTAAGGCCACCTTTCTCAGTGTCGTGCCTCCGTGACTGTGCAGCACCCCCTCGGTACCGCCGCAGGTGCGTCGGCCTGGGATTGGGACTGGGAGAGATGGACCCAGGGATGGGAGGGGAAGGGGGAATAAGGAGTGTCACCCATTGGGCCTGGGGGCTGCTGCGTTGTGGATAGGTTGGGTGCAGGAGGTTGGGAGTGACGGTGGTTGAGGTTTAGTCGAGGTTTAGACCCGACTCCCCCCACGCAGCGACTCACCACCTCCCCACCAGGTTTAGTCAGAAGACGAAGGAAATTTGGCATGTCGGCTCCGATTCTCACCAACTTTTACAGATGCACCGTAGAAAGCATTCTTTCTGGTTGTATCACAGCTTGGTCTGGGCTCCTGCTCTGCCCAAGACCACAAGAAACTACAAAAGGGTCGTGAATGTAGCCCAATCCATCACTCAAACCAGCCTCCCATCCATCGACTCTGTCTACACTTCCCGCTGCCTCGGGAAAAAGCAGCCAGCATAATCAAGGACCCCCCACGCACCCCGGACATTCTCTCTTCCACCTTCTCCCATCCCTTTGGGAGAAGTAGTTTCTCGTCCAACTCTGTTTTAAATTTGCTGCTCCTTATCCTGAGACCTCTCGTCTCGAATGTCCCACAAGAGGAAGCATCCGCTCCCCGTCTACTTTATCCCATACCTTTCGCTGCCTCGGGGAAAAGCAGCCGGCATAATCAAGGACCCCACACACCCCGGACATTCTCTCTTCCACCTTCTTCCGTCGGGAAAAGGATACAAAAGTCTGAGGTCACGTGCCGACCGACTCGAGAACAGCTTCTTCCCTGCTGCCGTCAGACTTTTGAATGGACCTACCTCGCATTAAGTTGATCTTTCTCTACACCCTTGCTGTGACTGTAACACTACATTCTGCACCCTCTCCTTTCCTTCTCTATGAACGGTATGCTTTGTCTGTATGGCGCGCAAGGAACAATACTTTTCACTCTGTTAATACATGTGACAATAATAAACCAAACTGAATCCCCATGTCTCAGGCAGAGTTTACAGCTATGAGGGACCAGTACATGCGTGGGGGCGAAGGATTCATCATCTGTTACTCCATCACGGACCGCCGCAGCTTCCAGGAGGCCGTCGAGTTCAAGCAGCTTATCTACCGCGTGCGGCACACCTACGACATCCCGGTGGTCCTCGTGGGCAACAAGTCAGACCTGTGCAACCTTCGCCAGGTAAGGGAATGCCGGAGACGCGGGCCCCCTGGCCCCTCACTGTTGGGGGAGGACACTGACACCCACTCCCCGCCCTCCCCTCTGAAAGACCCAGGAGCTAGACCAGGTTTGGTTGCAGTCACACAGCACATTGTTCATGGGGCGGCACGGTAGCACAGTGGGTCAGCACTGCTGCCTCACAGTGTCAGGGACCCGGGTTCGATTCCCCGGCTCGGGTCACTGTCTGTGCGGAGTCTGCACGTTCTCCCCGTGTCTGCGTGGGTTTCCTCCGGGTGCTCCGGTTTCCTCCCACACTCCAAAGATGTGTAGGTTAGGGTGGATTGGCCATGCTAAATTGCCCCTTAGTGTCCAAAGATGTGCAGGTTAGGTGGATTGGCCATGCTAAATTGCCCTTTAGTGTCCAAAGATGTGTAGGTTAGGTGGATTGGCCATGCTAAATTGTCCCTTGGTGTCCAAAGATGTGTAGGTTAGGGGGATTGGCCATGCTAAATTGTCCCTTGGTGTCCAAAGATGTGCAGGTTAGGTGGATTGGCCATGCTAAATTGCCCCTTAGTGTCCAAAGATGTGTGGGTTAGGTGGATTGGCCATGCTAAATTGTCCCTTGGTGTCCAGAGATGTGCAGGTTAGGTGGATTGGCCATGCTAAATTGCCCTTTAGTGTCCAAAGATGTGTAGGTTAGGTGGATTGGCCATGCTAAATTGCCCTTTAGTGTCCAAAGATGTGTAGGTTAGGTGGATTGGCCATGCTAAATTGCCCTTTAGTGTCCAAAGATGTGTAGGTTAGGTGGATTGGCCATGCTGAATTGCCCCTTAGTGTCCAAAGATGTGTAGGTTAGGGGGATTGGCCATGCTAAATTGCCCCTTAGTGTCCAGAGATGTGCAGGTTAGGTGGATTGGCCATGCTAAATTGCCCTTTAGTGTCCAAAGATGTGTGGGTTAGGTGGATTGGCCATGCTAAATTGTCCCTTAGTGTCCAAAGATGTGCAGGTTAGGTGGATTGGCCATGCTAAATTGCCCCTTAGTGTCCAGAGGTGTGCAGGTTAGGTGGACCAGTGGGGTTACGGGAATAGAGCGGGGGAGAGGGCCTGACGATGTTCTGTTGGAGAGTTGGTGCAAACTCAATGGGCCAAATGGGATCCTCCTGCACTGTAGCAAATCTATTTTAAAAAGTTGCATTTCGAAGGGAATGGAGTATAACAGTTGGGAAGTCTTGTTAAAACCATACAAGACACTAGTTAGACCACACCTGGAATACTGTGAACAGTTTGGGTCTCCTTATCTAAGGAAAGATATACTGGCATTGGAGGCAGTCAGGAGATGTTTGACCAGGTTGATCCTGGGTAGGGACGGATGAGGAGAGGTTGAGTAGGTTGGTCCTGTACTCATTGGAGTTGAGAAGACTGAGAGGTGACCTTATTGAGACGTATCAGATTCTGAGGGGGGGGTTTGACAGGGTCGATGCTGAGAGGCTGTTTCCCCTTGTGGGAGAGTCGAGAACCAGAGAGCAGAATCTCGGAGTGAGGGGGGGGGTCTCCCATTGAAGAAACAAGGAGGAATTTCCTCTCAGAGGGGAGTGAATGTGTGGATTTCTTTCCCACAGAGAACTGTAGAGGCTGGATCCTTAACAATGGCCCAGGCTCAGATAGACAGATTATTAATCAGGAAGGGAATCGAGGGTTATGGGGATAAGGCGGGGAAGTGGAGTTAAGGAGTGTATCAGATCAGTCATAGTCATAGAGGTTTACAGCATGGAAACAGGCCCTTTGGCCCAACTTGTCCATGCTGAGCCTTTTTTTTTAACCACTAAGCTAGTCCCAATTGCCTGCGTTTGGCCCATATCCCTCCATACCCATCGTACCCATGTAACTGTCTAAACGCTTTTTAAAAGACAAAATTGTACCCGCCTCTGGCAGCTTGTTCCAGACGCTCACCACCCTCTGTGTGAAAAAATTGCCCCTCTGGACCCTTTTGTATCTCTCCCCTCTCACCTTAAACCTACGCCCTCTAGTTTTAGACTCCCCTACCTTTGGGAAATGTTGTTGACTGTCTAGCTCATGATCTTGTTGAAGGGCGGAGCAGACTCGATGGGCCGAATGGCCTACTCCGACTCTTGGGGTCTGACCTGCGTACAGCTCAATGCCACCACTGCAAGGTGGTTAAACATCCAGGTCGAATGTGCTTTTAGTGAGGTTGGTTTGAGGGATAAATATTGGCCCCCAGGGAAGCAGAGAGACTCACTCTCCATCTACCCCCCCCACCCATTCCGCAAAAGCGGTTCCTCTTCCACACGGCTTGCTTGGGTCTTTGACAGCACACCTACAGGAGGGTGTTATAGAAGACTGGGCTGCAGCTTAACCCCTCCGGGTCCGGCCCAGCACCCTCCAGTGTCCCGCCCAAGCGAATGTCCTGCTCACGTCAAATTTATGATGTGGAGATGTCGGCGTTGGGGTAAACACAGTAAGAAGTTTCACAACACCAGGTTAAAGTCCAACAGGTTTATTCAGACAGCAGGCAATTCCGCTGCGGGGAGCATCACCCACAGGGCAGCCAGCTCTGTCACGGAGCTCCGTGTACAGGCAAGTGTAGCTCAGAGCTCCACAGTGTGGCCCTGGCTCTGTCACGGAGCTCCGTGTACAGGCAAGTATCGCTCAGGGCTCCACTGTGTGGTTGGTTCTGTCATGGAGCTCCCATGTACAGGTCACAGGCAATTGTGATTGGCTCTGTCATGGAGCTCCGTGTACAGGCCAAGAGGCAAGTGTAGCTCAGATCTCCGCCGTGTGGCCCTGGCTCTGTCATGGAGCTCCGTGTACAGGACAAGAGGCAAGTGTGGTTCAGAGCTCCTCTGTGTGGTTGGTTCTGTCACGGAGCTCCATGACAGACCACCAGCAAGTGTAGCTCAGAGCTCCGCCGTGTGTGGCCCTGGTTCTGTCATGGAGCTCTGTGTACAGACCACCAGCAAGTGTAGCTCAGAGCTCCGCCGTGTGGCCCTGGCTCTGTCATGGAGCTCTGTGTACAGACCACCAGCAAGTGTAGCTCAGAGCTCCGCCGTGTGGCCCTGGCTCTGTCATGGAGCTCCGTGTACAGGACAAAAGGCAAGTGTGGTTCAGAGCTCCACTGTGCGGTTGGTTCTGTCACAGAGCTCCATTACAGACCACCAGCAAGTGTAGCTCAGAGCTCCGCCGTGTGGCCCGGGCTCTGTCATGGAGCTCTGTGCACAGACCACCAGCAATGTCTGTGTGGAGTTTGCACATTCTCCTCGTGTCTGCGTGGGTTTCCTCCGGGTGCTCCGGTTTCCTCCCACAGTCCAAAGATGTGCGGGTTAGGTTGATTGGCCAGGTTAAAAAAAAAAATTGCCCCTTAGATCCTGGGATGTGTAGGTTAGAGGGATTAGCGGGTAAAATATGTGGGGGTAGGGCCTGGGTGGGATTGTGGTCGGTGCAGACTCGATGGGCCGAATGGCCTCCTTCTGCACTGTAGGGTTTCTATGATTTCTATGAAGTGTAGCTCAGAGCTCCACTGTGTGGCCCGGGCTCTGTCATGGAGCTCCCATGTACAGGCCAGAGACAATTGTGATTGGCTCTGTCACGGAGCTCCATGTACAGGCCAGAGACAATTGTGATTGGCTCTGTCACGGAGCTCCATGTACAGGCCACAGGGAAGTGTAGCTCCGAGCTCCACAGTGCGGCCCTGGCTCTGCGGTGGAGCTCCGTGTACAGGCCACAGGCAACTGCGATTGGTTCTGACACGGAGCTCCATGTACAGGCCACAGGGAAGTGTAGCTCCGAGCTCCACAGTGCGGCCCTGGCTCTGCGGTGGAGCTCCGTGTACAGGCCACAGGCAACTGCGATTGGCTCTGACACGGAGCTCCATGTACAGGCCACAGGGAAGAGAAGCTCAGAGCTCCACCGTGTGGTTGGTTCAGTCACAGAGCTCCAAGGCCACCAGCAAGCTAACGGCACTGGTGGCAGCGACCTGGACCGCCGGCAGCGACCTGGACCGCCGGCTAACCTCTCGTTTTCCCCCCCCCCTTGTTTTCCGTCCGGCAGGTGTCGAAGGAGGAGGGTCTGGCGCTGGCCCGGGAGTTCAACTGCCCCTTCTTCGAGACGTCGGCCGCTCTGCGGTACTTCATAGATGACGTGTTCCACGCTATGGTGCGAGAGGTGCGCAGGAAGGAGAAGGAGGCTGTGCTGGCACAGGAGAGGCGTGGGAAGAGAAAGGATAGCGTCTGGAAAAGACTAAAGGGGCCCTTCAGGAAGAAAAGAGACTCCATAACGTGAGGGGGGAGGAGTGGGAGAGGGGTGGGAGACCCTCCACATCCCACCGACCACCCCTCTTTACATGAGGACTGCGTTTTTGGGCTGATCTCAATGATTTGCAATAGTTTCCCCCCTCACGTCCCTCGCCCCACAGTAACCAGCGGTACAATCTCCGTTCCTCCCTCTCTGTCTCCACTCCTAATAGCCAGGCCCCAACTACATTCAATAGAACGATGGACGTGTATCTACCATATTCAGACTGCTTTACTAAACGAGATAGGTTTGCACTGTGCATTGCAGAACTCCCTCTACACTGTCCCCATCAAACACTCCCAGGACAGGTACAGCACGGGGTTAGATACAGAGTAAAGCTCCCTCTACACTGTCTCCCATCAAACACTCCCGGGACAGGTACAGCACGGGGTTAGATACAGAGTAAAGCTCCCTCTACACTGTCCCCCATCAAACACTCCCGGGATAGGTACAGCACGGGGTTAGATACAGAGTAAAGCTCCCTCTACACTGTCCCCCATCAAACACTCCCAGGACAGGTACAGCACGGGGTTAGATACAGAGTAAAGCTCCCTCTACACTGTCTCCCATCAAACACTCCCGGGACAGGTACAGCACGGGGTTAGATACAGAGTAAAGCTCCCTCTACACTGTCCCCCCATCAAACACTCCCAGGACAGGTACAGCACGGGGTTAGATACAGAGTAAAGCTCCCTCTACACTGTCCCCATCAAACACTCCCAGGACAGGTACAGCACGGGGTTAGATACAGAGTAAAGCTCCCTCTACACTGTCCCCATCAAACACTCCCAGGACAGGTACAGCACGGGGTTAGATACAGAGTAAAGCTCCCTCTACACTGTCCCCATCAAACACTCCCAGGACAGGTACAGCACGGGGTTAGATACAGAGTAAAGCTCCCTCTACACTGTCCCCCATCAAACACTCCCAGGACAGGTACAGCACGGGGTTAGATACAGAGTAAAGCTCCCTCTACACTGTCCCCATCAAACACTCCCAGGACAGGTACAGCACGGGGTTAGATACAGAGTAAAGCTCCCTCTACACTGTCCCCCATCAAACACTCCCAGGACAGGTACAGCACGGGGTTAGATACAGAGTAAAGCTCCCTCTACACTGTCTCCCATCAAACACTCCCAGGACAGGTACAGCACGGGGTTAGATACAGAGTAAAGCTCCCTCTACACTGTCTCCCATCAAACACTCCCAGGACAGGTACAGCACGGGGTTAGATACAGAGTAAAGCTCCCTCTACACTGTCCCCATCAAACACTCCCAGGACAGGTACAGCACGGGGTTAGATACAGAGTAAAGCTCCCTCTACACTGTCCCCATCAAACACTCCCAGGACAGGTACAGCACGGGGTTAGATACAGAGTAAAGCTCCCTCTACACTGTCCCCATCAAACACTCCCAGGACAGGTACAGCATGGGGTTAGATACAGAGTAAAGCTCCCTCTACACTGTCCCCATCAAACACTCCCAGGACAGGTACAGCACGGGGTTAGATACAGAGTAAAGCTCCCTCTACACTGTCCCCATCAAACACTCCCAGGACAGGTACAGCACGGGGTTAGATACACAGAAAAGCTCCCTCTACACAGTCTCCCATCAAACACTCCCAGGACAGGTACAGCACGGGGTTAGATACAGAGTAAAGCTCCCTTGACACTGTCCCCATCAAACACTCCCAGGACAGGTACAGCACGGGGTTAGATACAGAGTAAAGCTCCCTCGACACTGTCCCCATCAAACACTCCCAGGACAGGTACAGCACGGGGTTAGATACAGAGTAAAGCTCCCTCGACACTCTCCCCATCAAACACTCCCAGGACAGGTACAGCACGGGGTTAGATACAGAGTAAAGCTCCCTCGACACTCCCCATCGAACACTCCCAGGACGGGAACAGCACGGGGTTAGATACAGAGTAAAGCTCCCTCTACACTGTCCCCATCAAACACTCCCAGGACAGTACAGCACGGGGTTAGATACACAGTAAAGCTCCCTCGACACACTCCCCATCAAACACTCCCAGGACAGGTACAGCACGGGGTTAGATACAGAGTAAAGCTCTCTCTACACTGTCCCCCATCAAACACTCCCAGGACAGGTACAGCACGGGGTTAGATACAGAGTAAAGCTCCCTCTACACTGTCCCCCATCAAACACTCCCAGGACAGGTACAGCACGGGGTTAGATACAGAGTAAAGCTCCCTCTACACTGTCCCCCATCAAACACACCCAGGACAGGTACAGCACGGGATTAGATACAGAGTAAAGCTCTCTCTACACTGTCCCCCATCAAACACTCCCAGGACGGGAACAGCACGGGGTTAGATACAGAGTAAAGCTCCCTCTACACTGTCCCCATCAAACACTCCCAGGACAGGTACAGCACGGGATTAGATACAGAGTAAAGCTCCCTCTACACTGTCCCCATCAAACACTCCCAGGACAGGTACAGCACGGGATTAGATACAGAGTAAAGCTCTTGACCACCACATCTGTCACTTGCCGGTAGTTATAGAACTGAATCTGACCTTTGGCTGACTGTTGTAGAGGGAAAGCTTCACCATTCCTCTCCCTCCGACCCCCACACCATTCCTCTCCCTCCGACCCCCACACCATTCCTCTCCCTCCGACCCCCACACCATTCCTCTCCCTCCGACCCCCACACCATCCTGCCCCTCCGACCCCCACACCATCCTGCCCCTCCGACCCCCACACCATTCCTCTCCCTCCGACCCCCGCACCATTCCTCTCCCTCCGACCCCCACACCATTCCTCTCCCCACCTGAACCTCTTCTGGGACCTGCCCTTCGCTTTCTTGAACGGGCCTCCTTGAGTGTCTCCACCTCCCCCCCCCCCTCCCCCCCGAGATCCTCAGCCCCAGAGGCCGGTCTGCGTCAACACATCTGGACGACCAAGTGGCAGGGCGGGCTGCTCGACCGCTGAAGGCATCGCACTCCCCGAAGGGCAGAAAAGCTTGCAGGAACCGCTCACCGGCCCGCGACAGAGTGGCTTGCGTCCGCAGGGCGAACTGGATCCCCTGGAACTGTTAACCGAGGGTGGGATTGGGAATGGGGGGAGGGGGGAAGAACTGGGGGGGGGGGGGGGGGGAGATAGAGAATGGGCCTTAAAGTCAAATCCCACTCTCTCTCGCTTCTGCACGCAGGAACTGACATGTATTATGTACTGTAACGCCGTGGATGTTCGATTATTAACTGTAGATATTAAAATCAAACATCTCTCTCAGTCGCAGCAGTTGGACTAAATTGAATAGCTTTTTCCACGAGCCAGCACAGGTGATGGTGGGCTGAATGGCCTCCGGTGCTGTTATATCATTCAATGAATGACTACACTGAGTGTGGTTGAGGTGGAGTGGGGTGAGAGGGAGAGAGGAGGATTGAGATTACGCCGCTGGGCGCTTGGGGAAGTAATTCAGCCAACACAACCTGATTGTTCTCTCTCCTCATATCATCTAAAACCCCACTTCCCAAATCTGGGGCAGAAGATATAGGAGCAGAATGAGGCCATTCGCCCCATCCGCCCGCCATTCACAGAGTCACAGAGGTTCACAGCACGGAAACAGGCCCTCCGGCCCAACTTGACCCCACAGCACCAGCTCTGCTGCCTCACAGCGCCAGGGAGCCCGGGTTCGATTCCCGGCTCGGGTCACTGTCTGTGCGGAGTCTGTATGTTCTCCCCCCCGTGTCTGCGTGGGTTTCCTCCGGGTGCTCCGGTTTCCTCCCACAGTCCGAAAGACGTGCAGATTAGGGTGCATTGGCCGTGCTAAATTCTCCCTCAGTGTTACCCGAACAGGCGCCGGAGTGTGGCGACTAGGGGATTTTCACAGTAGCTTCATTGCAGTGTTAATGTAAGCTGACCTGTGACTAATAAATAAACTTTACTTTTTACTTTTAACTTGTCCATGCCATCCTTTTTTTAAACCCCTAAACTAATCCCAATTGCCCGCGTTTGGCCCATATCCCTCTGTACCCATCTTACCCATGTAACTGCCTAACAAAGAACAGTACAGCACAGGAAGAGGCCCTTCGGCCCCCCAAGCCCGCGCCGCTCCCTGGTCCAAACTAGACCATTCTTTTGTATCCCTCCATTCCCACTCCGTTCATATGGCTGTCTAGATAAGTCTTAAACATTCCCAGTGTGTCCGCCTCCACCACCTTGCCTGGCAGCGCATTCCAGGCCCCCACCACCCTCTGTGTAAAACACATCCTTCTGATATCCGTGTTAAACCTCCCCCCCCCTCACCTTGAACCTATGACCCCTCGTGAACGTCACCACCAACCTGGGGAAAAGCTTCCCACCGTTCACCCGATCGATGCCTTTCATAATTTTATACACCTCTATTAGGTCACCCCTCATCC
Organism: Mustelus asterias; assembly: GCF_964213995.1. Classification (NCBI taxonomy): domain Eukaryota; kingdom Metazoa; phylum Chordata; class Chondrichthyes; order Carcharhiniformes; family Triakidae; genus Mustelus; species Mustelus asterias. Next base: position 50,888 of record NW_027590976.1, on the reverse strand, counting down.
TCCGTCTTTCCAGTGAGAACAACCCCAGTTTACCCAATCTCTCCTCATAACTAAGCCCTTCCATACCAGGCAACATCCTGGTAAACCTCCTCTGCACTCTCTCTAAAGCCTCCACGTCCTTCTGGTAGTGTGGCGACCAGAACAGGGCGCAGTATTCCAAATGCGGCCGAACCAACGTTCTATACAACTGCAACATCAGACCCCAACTTTTATACTCTATGCCCCGTCCTATAAAGGCAAGCATGCCATATGCCTTATTCACTACCTTCTCCACCTGTGACGTCACCTTCAAGGATCTGTGGACTTGCACACCCAGGTCCCTCTGTGTATCTACACCCTTTATGGTTCTGCCATTTATCGTATAGCTCCCCCCTACGTTAGTTCTACCAAAATGCATCACTTGGCATTTATCTGGATTGAACTCCATCTGCCATTTCTTTGCCCAAATTTCCAGCCTATCTATATCCTTCTGTAGCTTCTGACAATGCTCCTCACTATCTGCAAGTCCAGCCATTTTTGTGTCGTCCGCAAACTTACTGATCACCCCAGTTACACCTTCTTCCAGATCATTTATATAAATCACTAACAGCAGAGGTCCCAATACAGAGCCCTGCGGAACACCACTAGTCACAGGCATCCAGCCGGAAAAAGACCCTTCCACTACCACCCTCTGTCTTCTGTGACCAAGCCAGTTCTCCACCCATCTAGCCACCTCCCCCTTTATCCCATGAGATCCAACCTTTTTCACCAGCCTACCATGAGGGACTTTGTCAAACGCTTTACTAAAGTCCATATAGACGACATCCACGGCCCTTCCCTCGTCAACCATTCTAGTCACTTCTTCAAAAAACTCCACCAGGTCAGTGAGGCATGACCTCCCTCTCACAAAACCATGCTGACTATCGTTAATGAGTTTATTCCTTTCTAAATGCGCATACATCCTATCTCTAAGAATCCTCTCCAACAACTTCCCGACCACGGACGTCAAGCTCACCGGCCTATAATTTCCCGGGTTATCCTTCCTACCCTTCTTAAATAACGGGACCACATTAGCTATCCTCCAATCCTCTGGGACCTCACCTGTGAGAAGTCTCACAACACTAGGTTAAAGTCCAACAGGTTTATTTGGTAGCAAATACCATAAGCTTTCGGAGCGCTGCTCCTTCGTCAGATGGAGTAGAAATGTGCTCTCAAACAGTGCACTGTGCACTGTTTGAGAGCACATTTCCACTCCATCTGAAGAAGGAGCAGCGCTCCGAAAGCTTATGATATTGCTACCAAATAAACCTGTTGGACTTTAACCTGGTGTTGTGAGACTTCTTACTGTGTTCACCCTAGTCCAACGCCGGCATCTCCACATCTTGGCTACCTCACCTGTGTCCAGTGACGAGACAAAGATGCTTTTTAAAAGACAAAATGCTTTTTAAAAGACAAAATTGTACCCGCCTCTACTACTGCCTCTGGCAGCTCGTTCCAGACACTCACCACCCTCTGTATGAAAAAATTTCCCCTCTGGACCCTTTTGTATCTCTCCCCTCTCACCTTAAACCTATGCCCTCTAGTTTGAGACTCCCCTACCTTTGGGAAAAGATATTGACTATCTAGCTGATCTATGCCCCTCATTATTTTATAGACCTCTATAAGATCACCCCTCAGCCTCCTACGCTCCAGGGGAAAAAGTCCCAGTCTATCCAGCCTCTCCTTATAACTCAAACCATCAAGTCTCGGTAGCATCCTAGTAAATCTCTCCTGCACTCTTTCTAGTTTAATAATATCCTTTCTATAATAGGGTGACCAGAATTGTACACATTGCTGATATTTTTCTCATCCCCATTCTCCTGTCTTTTCCCCATAACTCCTGATCCCCTTATTAATCAAGAACCGATCTATCACTGTCTAAAAGACACTCGATGCCCTGACCTCCACAGCCTCCTCTGTGGCGATGAATTCCACAGATTCACCACCCTCTGGCTGAAGAAATTCCTCCTCATCTCGGTTCCAAAGGATCGTCCCTTTCGCCTGAGGTTGTGCCCTCTGGTTCTAGTAGTTTTTCCTACTAGTGGAAACATCCTCTCCACGTCCACTCTATCCAGGCCTCGCAGTATCCTGTAAGTTTCAATAAGATTCCCCCCCCTCATCCTTCTAAACTCCAACGAGTACAGACCCAGAATCCTCAACCGTTCCTCATACGACAAGCTCTTCATTCCAGGGACCAGCCCCAAGTTGTGGTCCACATAGGCACCAATGACATAGGTAGGAAAAGGGATGGGGATGTAAGGCAGAAATTCAGGGAGTTAGGGTGGATGCTTAGAGCTAGAACAAATAGAGTTGTTATCTCTGGTTTGTTACCCGTGCCACGTGCTGGAGAGGAGAGGAATAGGGAGAGAGAACAGTTGAACACGTGGCTACAGGGATGGTGCAGGAGGGAGGGATTCAGAATCCTGGATAATTGGAGCTCATTCTGGGGTAGGTGGGACCTCTACAAACGGGATGGTCTTCACTTGAACCAGAGGGGTACCAATATCCTGGGGGGGAAATTTGCTAATGCTCTTCGGGAGGGTTTAAACTAATTCGGCAGGGGGATGGGAACCTGAATTGTTGCTCCGGTGTACAGGAGGATGCGAGTGGTGTGGTCATGAATAAGGTTTCAAGGTCGCAGGAGTGGACCGGCAGGCAGGAAGGTGGTTTGAAGTGTGTCTACTTCAACGCCAGGAGCATCCAGAATAAGGTGGGTGAGCTTGCAGCATGGGTTGGTACCTGGGACTTCGATGTTGTGGCCATCTCGGAGACATGGATAGAGCAGGGACAGGAATGGTTGTTGCAGGTTCCGGGGTTTAGATGTTTCAGTAAGTGCAGGGAAGGTGGTAAAAGAGGCGGAGGTGTGGCATTGTTAGTCAAGGACAGTATTACGGTGGCAGAAAGGACATTTGATGAGGACTCGTCTACTGAGGTAGCTTGGGCTGAGGTTAGAAACAGGAAAGGAGAGGTCACCCTGTTGGGAGTTTTCTATAGGCCTCCGAAAAGTTCCAGAGATGTAGAGGAAAAGATTGCAAAGATGATTCAGGATAGGAGCGAAAGTAACAGGGTAGTTGTTATGGGGGACTTTAACTTTACAAATATTGACTGGAAACGCTATAGTTCGAGTACTTTAGAGGGGTCGGTTTTTGTCCAATGTGTGCAGGAAGGCTTCCTGACGCAGTATGTAGATAGACCAACAAGAGGCGAGGCCACATTGGATTTGGTACTGGGTAATGAACCAGGCCAGGTGTTAGATTTGGAGGTAGGTGAGCACTTTGGTGATAGTCACCACAATTCGGTTACATTTACTTGAGCGATGGAAAGGGATAGGTATATACTGAAGGGCAAGTGTTATAGCTGGGGGAAAGGAAATTATGATGCGATTAGGCGAGATTTAGGATGCATAGAATGGGGAAGGAAACTGCAGGGGATGGGCACAATTGAAATGTGGAGCTTGTTCAAGGAACAGCTACTGGGTGTCCTTGATAAGTATGTATCTGTCAGGCAGGGAGGAAGTGGTCGAGCGAGGGAACTGTGGTTTACTAAAGAAGTTGAATCTCTTGTGAAGAGGAAGAAGGAGACTTATGTAAAGATGAGACGTGAAGGCCCAGTTAGGGCGCTTGAGAGTTACAAGTTAGCCAGGAAGGACCTAAAGAGAGAGCTAAGAAGAGCCAGGAGGGGACATGAGAAGTCTTTGGCAGGTAGGATCAAGGAAAACCCTAAAGCTTTCTCTCGGTATGTCAGGAATAAAAGAATGACGAGGGTAAGATTAGGGCCAGTCAAGGACAGGAGTGGGAAGCTGTGCGTGGAGTCCGAAGAGATAGGAGAGGCACTAAATGAATATTTTTCGTCAGTATTCACACAGCAAAAAGACAATGTTGTCGAAGCGAATACTGAGATACAGGCGATTGGACTAGATGGGATTGAGGTTAATAAGGAGGAGGTGTTAGCAATTCTGGAAAGTGTGAAAATAGGTAAGTCCCCTGGGCCGGATGGGATTTATCCTAGGATTCTCTGGGAGGCGAGGGAGGAGATTGCAGAGCCTTTGGCTTTGATCTTTATGTCGTCATTCTCTACAGGAACAGTGCCAGAAGACTGGAGGATAGCAAATGTTGTCCCCTTGTTCAAGAAGGGGAGTAGAGACAACCCTGGTAATTATAGACCGGTGAGCCTTACTTCTGTTGTGGGCAAAGTATTGGAAAGGATTATAAGAGATAGGATTTATAATCATCTAGAAAGGAACAATTTGATTAGGGAAAGTCAACACGGTTTTGTGAAGGGTAGGTCATGCCTCACAAACCTTATTGAGTTCTTTGAGAAGGTGACCAAAGAGGTGGATGAGGGTAAAGCGGTTGATGTGGTGTATATGGATTTCAGTAAAGCGTTTGATAAGGTTCCCCACGGTAAGCTATTGCAGAAAATACGGAGGCATGGGATTGAGGGTGATTTAGTGGTTTGGATCAGGAATTGGCTAGCTGTAAGAAAACAGAGGGTGGTGGTTGATGGGAAATGTTCATCCTGGAGTTCAGTTACTAGTGGTGTACCACAAGGATCTGTTTTGGGGCCACTGCTGTTTGTCATTTTTATAAATGACCTGGATGAGGGCGTAGAAGGCTGGGTTAGTAAATTTGCGGATGACACTAAAGTCGGTGGAGTTGTGGACAGTGCGGAAGGATGTTGCAGGTTACAGAGGGACATAGATAAGCTGCAGAGCTGGGCTGAGAGGTGGCAAATGGAGTTTAATGCGGAAAAGTGTGAGGTGATTCACTTTGGAAGGAGTAACAAGAATACAGAGTACTGGGCTAATGGTAAGATACTTGGTAGTGTGGATGAACAGGGGGATCTCGGTGTCCATGTGCATAGATCCCTGAAAGTTGGCACCCAGGTTGATAGGGTTGTTAAGAAGGCATACAGTGTGTTAGCTTTTATTGGTAGAGGGATTGAGTTTCGGAGCCAGGAGGTCGTGCTGCAAATCTACAAAACTCTGGTGCTGCCGCACTTGGAGTATTGCGTACAGTTCTGGTCGCCGTATTATAGGAAGGATGTGGAAGCATTGGAAAAGGTGCAGAGGAGATTTATCAGGATGTTGCCTGGTATGGTGGGAAGGTCTTATGAGGAAAGGCTGAGGGGCTTGAGGTTGTTTTCGTTAGAGAGAAGGTTAAGAGGTGACTTAATAGAGGCATACAAGATGATCAGAGGATTAGATAGGGTGGACAGTGAGAGCCTTTTTCCTCGGATGGTGATGGCTAGCACGAGGGGACATAGCTTTAAATTGAGGGGTGAGAGATATAGGACAGATGTTAGAGGTAGGTTCTTTACTCAGAGAGTGGTAAGGGCGTGGAATGCCCTGCCTGCAGCAGTAGTGGACTCGTCAACATGAAGGGCAGTTAAAGGATCATTGGATAAACATATGGATGATATTGGAATAGTGTAGGTTAGATGGGCTTTAGATTGGTTTCACTGGTCAGCGCAACATCGAGGGCCGAAGGGCCTGTACTGTGCTGTAATGTTCTATGTTCTATCATTCTTGTGAACCTCCTCTGGACCCTTTCCAAGGCCGGCACATCCTTCCTTAGATACGGGGCCCAAAACTGCTCACAATGCTCCAAATGGGGTCTGACCAGAGCCTTATACAGCCTCAGAAGTACATCCCTGCTCTTGTATTCTAGCCCTCTCGACATGAATGCTAACATTGCATTTGCCTTCCTAACTGCCGACTGAACCTGCACGTTAACCTTCAGAGAATCTTGAACAATGACTCCCAAGTCCCTTTGTGTTTCTGATTTCTGAAGCATTTCCCCATTTAGAAAATAGTCTCTGCCTCCGTTCCTCCTTCCAAAGTGCATAACCTCTCACTTTTCCACATTGTATTCCATCTGCCGCTTCTTTGCCCACTCTCCGAACCTGTCCAAGTCCTTCTGCAGCCCCCCTGCTTCCTCAATACTACCTGTCCCTCTACACATCTTTCTCTACACCCCAGCTGTGACTGTAACACTACATTCTGCACCCTCTCCTTTCCTTCTCTATGAACGGTATGCTTTGTCTGTATAGCGCGCAAGAAACAATACTTTTCACTGGATCCCAATACATGTGACAATAATAAATCAAATCAAAAAACCCTCCGATACATGGGCCGCACCCGAATCATTTCCACAAAGCCATGTTGACTTTGTGTGGCTGTCACAACGGCCCAGGGAATCCTGTGACCAGGTCACTTTGTAGTAGCTTTTAACAGGCGCAGATGGAGATGGCGCTATTGGAACAGCCCCACCTGAATAGACAAAGACGGCGGGTTGTCAACAATGAACACAAAGCCAAGCAAATCCATAACAGGCTCACCGGGGCCCGCAGGAGATAACACGGGCCAATCGACTGCGTATGGAATTCGATTAAGCTTCTAGGTTACCAGTACTGTACCCCAGTGTTATACAGTGACAGACCCGTCCCCACCAGTACTGTACCCCAGTGTTATACAGTGACAGACCCGTCCCCACCAGTACTGTACCCCAGTGTTATACAGTGACAGACCCGTCCCCACCAGTACTGTACCCCAGTGTTATACAGTGACAGACCCGTCCCCACCAGTACTGTACCCCAGTGTTATACAGTGACAGACCCGTCCCCACCAGTACTGTACCCCAGTGTTATACAGTGACAGACCCGTCCCCACCTGTACTGTACCCCAGTGTCATACAGCGACAGACCCGTCCCCACCAGTACTGTACCCCAGTGTTATACAGTGACAGACCCGTCCCCACCAGTACTGTACCCCAGTGTTATACAGTGACACACCCATCCACACCAGTACTGTACCCCAGTGTTATACAGTGACAGACCCGTCCCCACCTGTACTGTACCCCAGTGTTATACAGTGACAGATCCGTCCCCACCAGTACTGTACCCCAGTGTTATACAGTGACAGACCCCGTCCCCACCAGTACTGTACCCCAGTGTTATACAGTGACAGACCCGTCCCCACCAGTACTGTACCCCAGTGTTATACAGTGACAGACCCGTCCCCACCAGTACTGTACCCCAGTGTTATACAGTGACAGACTCGTCCCCACCAGTACTGTACCCCAGTGTTATACAGTGACAGACCCGTCCCCACCAGTACTGTACCCCAGTGTTATACAGTGACAGACCCGTCCCCACCTGTACTGTACCCCAGTGTCATACAGCGACAGACCCGTCCCCACCAGTACTGTACCCCAGTGTTATACAGTGACAGACCCGTCCCCACCAGTACTGTACCCCAGTGTTATACAGTGACACACCCGTCCACACCAGTACTGTACCCCAGTGTTATACAGCGACAGACCCGTCCACACCAGTACTGTACCCCAGTGTTATACAGCGACAGACCCGTCCACACCAGTACTGTACCCCAGTGTTATACAGCGACAGACCCGTCCACACCAGTACTGTACCCCAGTGTTATACAGTGACAGACCCGTCCCCACCAGTACTGTACCCCAGTGTTATACAGTGACAGACCTGTCCCCACCAGTACTGTACCCCAGTGTTATACAGTGAGATCCGTCCCCACCAGTACTGTACCCCAGCGTTATACAGTGAGACCCGTCCCCACCAGTACTGTACCCCAGTGTTATACAGTGACAGACCTGTCCCCACCAGTACTGTACCCCAGTGTTATACAGTGACAGACCCGTCCCCACCAGTACTGTACCCCGGTGTTATACAGTGAGACCCGTCCCCACCAGTACTGAACCCCAGTGTTATACAGCGACAGACCCGTCCACACCAGTACTGTACCCCAGTGTTATACAGTGACAGACCCGTCCCCACCAGTACTGTACCCCAGTGTTATACAGTGACAGACCCGTCCCCACCAGTACTGTACCCCAGTGTTATACAGTGACAGACCCATCCCCACCAGTACTGTACCCCAGTGTTATACAGCGACAGACCCGTCCACACCAGTACTGTACCCCAGTGGTATACAGTGACAGACCCATCCCCACCTGTACTGTACCCCAGTGTTATACAGCGACAGACCCGTCCACACCAGTACTGTACCCCAGTGTTATACAGTGACAGACCCGTCCCCACCAGTACTGTACCGTGTTATACAGCGACAGACCCGTCCCCACCAGTACTGTACCCCACTGTTATACACTGACAGACCCGTCCCCACCAGTACTGTACCCCAGTGTTATACAGCGACAGACCCGTCCCCACCAGTACTGTACCCCAGTGTTATACAGCGACAGACCCGTCCCCACCAGTACTGTACCCCAGTGTTATACAGCGACAGACCCGTCCACACCAGTACTGTATCCCAGTGTTATACAGCGACAGACCCGTCCACACCAGTACTGTACCCCAGTGTTATACAGCGACAGACCCGTCCCCACCAGTACTGTACCCCAGTGTTATACAGCGACAGACCCGTCCCCACCAGTACTGTACCCCAGTGTTATACAGTGACAGACCCGTCCCCACCAGTACTGTACCCCAGTGTTATACAGTGACAGACCCGTCCCCACCAGTACTGTACCCCAGTGTTATACAGTGACAGACCCGTCCCCACCAGTACTGTACCCCAGTGTTATACAGTGACAGACCTGTCCCCACCAGTACTGTACCCCGGTGTTATACAGTGACAGACCCGTCCCCACCAGTACTGTACCCCAGTGTTATACAGTGACAGACCCGTCCCCACCAGTACTGTACCCCGGTGTTATACAGTGACAGACCCGTCCCCACCAGTACTGTACCCCAGTGTTATACAGTGACAGACCCGTCCCCACCAGTACTGTACCCCGGTGTTATACAGTGACAGACCCGTCCCCACCAGTACTGTACCACAGTGTTATACAGCGACAGACCCGTCCCCACCAGTACTGTACCCCAGTGTTATACAGTGACTGACCCGTCCCCACCAGTACTGTACCACAGTGTTATACAGCGACAGACCCATCCCCACCAGTACTGTACCCCAGTGTTATACAGCGACAGACCCGTCCCCACCAGTACTGTACCCCAGTGTTATACAGTGACAGACCTGTCCCCACCAGTACTGTACCCCAGTGTTATACAGTGAGACCCGTCCCCACCAGTACTGTACCCCAGTGTTATACAGCGACAGACCCGTCCCCACCAGTACTGTACCCCAGTGTTATACAGAGACAGACCCGTCCCCACCAGTACTGTACCCCAGTGTTATACAGCGACAGACCCGTCCCCACCAGGACTGTACCCCAGTGTTATACAGCGACAGACCCGTCCCCACCAGTACTGTACCCCAGTGTTATACAGAGACAGACCCGTCCCCACCAGTACTGTACCCCAGTGTTATACAGCGACAGACCCGTCCCCACCAGTACTGTACCCCAGTGTTATACAGTGACAGACCCGTCCCTACCAGTACTGTACCCCAGTGATACACAGTGACAGACCCGTCCCCACCAGTACTGTACCCCAGTGTTATACAGTGACAGACCCGTCCCCACCAGTACTGTACCGTGTTATACAGCGACAGACCCGTCCCCACCAGTACTGTACCCCAGTGTTATACAGCGACAGACCCGTCCCCACCAATACTGTACCCCAGTGTTATACAGTGACAGACCCGTCCCCACCAGTACTGTACCCCAGTGTTATACAGTGACAGACCCGTCCCCACCAGTACTGTACCCGTGTTATACAGCGATAGACCCGTCCCCACCAGTACTGTACCCCAGCGTTATACAGTGACAGACCCGCCCCACCAGTACTGTACCCCAGTGTTATAGTGACAGACCCATCCCCACCAGTACTGTACCCCAGTGTTATACAGTGACAGACCCGTCCCCACCAGTACTGTACCCCAGTGTTATACAGTGACAGACCCATCCCCACCAGTACTGTAACCCCAGTGTTATACAGTGACAGACCCGTCCCCACCAGTACTGTACCCCAGTGTTATACAGCGATAGACCCGTCCCCACCAGTACTGTACCCCAGTGTTATACAGTGACAGACCCGTCCCCACCAGTACTGTACCCCAGTGTTATACAGTGACAGACCTGTCCCCACCAGTACTGTACCCCAGTGTTATACAGTGACAGACCCGTCCCCACCAGTACTGTACCCCAGTGTTATACAGCGACAGACCCGTCCACACCAGTACTGTACCCCAGTGTTATACAGTGACAGACCCGTCCCCACCAGTACTGTACCCCAGTGTTATACAGTGACAGACCCGTCCCTACCAGTACTGTACCCCAGTGTTATACAGTGACAGACCCGTCCCCACCAGTACTGTACCCCAGAGTTATACAGCGACAGACCCGTCCCCACCAGTACTGTACCCCAGTGTTATACAGTGACAGACCCGTCCCTACCAGTACTGTACCCCAGTGATACACAGTGACAGACCCGTCCCTACCAGTACTGTACCCCAGTGATACACAGTGACAGACCCGTCCCCACCAGTACTGTACCCCAGTGTTATACAGTGACAGACCCGTCCCCACCAGTACTGTACCCCAGTGTTATACAGTGACAGACCCGTCCCCACCAGTACTGTACCCCAGTGTTATACAGTGACAGACCCGTCCCCACCAGTACTGTACCCCAGTGTTATACAGTGACAGACCCGTCCCCACCAGTACTGTACCCCAGTGTTATACAGCGATAGACCCGTCCCCACCAATACGGTACCCCAGTGTTATACAGTGACAGACCCGTCACCACCAGTACTGTACCGTGTTATACAGCGACAGACCCGTCCCCACCAGTACTGTACCCCAGTGTTATACAGTGACAGACCCGTCCCCACCAGTACTGTACCCCAGTGTTATACAGCGACAGACCCGTCCCCACCAATACTGTACCCCAGTGTTATACAGTGACAGACCCGTCCCCACCAGTACTGTACCCCAGTGTTATACAGTGACAGACCCGTCCCCACCAGTACTGTACCCCAGTGTTATACAGCGATAGACCCGTCCCCACCAGTACTGTACCCCAGCGTTATACAGTGACAGACCCGTCCCCACCAGCACTGTACCCCAGTGTTATAGTGACAGACCCATCCCCACCAGTACTGTACCCCAGTGTTATACAGTGACAGACCCGTCCCCACCAGTACTGTACCCCAGTGTTATACAGTGACAGACCCATCCCCACCAGTACTGTAACCCCAGTGTTATACAGTGACAGACCCGTCCCCACCAGTACTGTACCCCAGTGTTATACAGCGATAGACCCGTCCCCACCAGTACTGTACCCCAGTGTTATACAGTGACAGACCCGTCCCCACCAGTACTGTACCCCAGTGTTATAGTGACAGACCCGTCCCCACCAGTACTGTACCCCAGTGTTATACAGTGACAGACCCGTCCCCACCAGTACTGTACCCCAGTGTTATACAGTGACAGACCCATCCCCACCAGTACTGTAACCCCAGTGTTATACAGTGACAGACCCGTCCCCACCAGTACTGTACCCCAGTGTTATACAGCGATAGACCCGTCCCCACCAGTACTGTACCCCAGTGTTATACAGTGACAGACCCGTCCCCACCAGTACTGTACCCCAGTGTTATAGTGACAGACCCGTCCCCACCAGTACTGTACCCCAGTGTTATAGTGACAGACCCGTCCCCACCAGTACTGTACCCCAGTGTTATACAGTGACAGACCTGTCCCCACCAGTACTGTACCCCAGCGTTATACAGTGACAGACCTGTCCCCACCAGTACTGTACCCCAGTGTTATACAGTGACAGACCTGTCCCCACCAGTACTGTACCTCAGTGTTATACAGTGACAGACCCGTCCCCACCAGTACTGTACCCCAGTGTTATACAGTGACAGACCCATCCCCACCAGTACTGTACCCCAGTGTTATACAGCGACAGACCCGTCCCCACCAGTACTGTACCCCAGTGTTATACAGCGAAAGACCCGTCCCCACCAGTACTGTACCCCAGTGTTATACAGTGACAGACCTGTCCCCACCAGTACTGTGCCCCAGTGTTATACAGTGACAGACCCGTCCCCACCAGTACTGTACCCCAGTGTTGTACAGTGACAGACCCGTCCCCACCAGTACTGCACCCCAGTGTTATACAGTGACAGACCCATCCCCACCAGTACTGTGCCCGTGTTATACAGTGACAGACCCGTCCCCACCAGCACTGTACCCGTGTTATACAGTGACAGACCCGTCCCTACCAGTACTGTATCCCAGTGTTATACAGTGACAGACCTGTCCCCACCAGTACTGTACCCCAGTGTTATACAGTGACAGACCCGTCCCCACCAGCACTGTACCCGTGTTATACAGTGACAGACCCGTCCCTACCAGTACTGTATCCCAGTGTTATACAGTGACAGACCCGTCCCCACCAGTACTGTACCCCAGTGTTATACAGTGACAGACCCGTCCCCACCAGTAATGTACCCCAGTGTTTTCCAGCGACAGACCCATCCCCACCAGTACTGTACCCCAGTGTTATACAGTGACAGACCCATCCCCACCAGTACTGTACCCCAGTGTTACACAGTGACAGACCCGTCCCCACCAGTACTGTACCCGTGTTATACAGTGACAGACCCGTCCCTACCAGTACTGTATCCCAGTGTTATACAGCGACAGACCCGTCCCCACCAGTACTGTACCCCAGTGTTATAGTGACAGACCCGTCCCCACCAGTACTGTACCCCAGTGTTATACAGCGATAATCCCGTCCCCACCAGTACTGTACCCCAGTGTTATACAGCGATAGTCCCGTCCCCACCAGTACTGTACCCCAGTGTTATACAGTGACAGACCCATCCCCACCAGTACTGTACCCCAGTGTTATACAGTGACAGACCCGTCCCCACCAGTACTGTACCCCAGTGTTATACAGTGACAGACCCATCCCCACCAGTACTGTATCCCAGTGTTATACAGCGATAGACCCGTCCCCACCAGACTATTGCGAGACTGTCGGAATCGTGGAACAAGTCTGTCTCCCTCAACCCAACCTAGGGACACAAAGCACATCTTTAACGGGCCCCTCTGGGGTTTGGAAGGATGAGGAATGAGAAATGCAATTCAGATTAATATTCTCAGCAGAACTATCGCTCGAAGTCACAAAGAAATCCGGCGCGCAGAGAGGGAGGGAATTAATTTGTTTTCCATCTGGTTTGATAGGGTTCGGGGAGAGGCGGGTTGGGGGAGACAGACAGAAACATATGAGCAGGAGGAGACCACTCGGCCCTTTGAACCTGGTCTGCCATTCATTGTAGTCATAGCTGATGAAATTCAATATCCTGATTCCCCCTCCCCCTCTTTGCAGTTAGCGCTGCTGCCTCACAGCACCTGAGACCCGGGTTCGATTCCCGGCTTGGGTCACTGTGTGGAGTTTGTACGTTCTCCCCGTGTCTGCGTGGGTTTCCTCCGGGTGCTCCGGTTTCCTCCCACAGTCTGAAAGATGTGCAGGTTAGGGGGATTGGCCGTGCTAAATTGCCCCTTAGTGTCAGGGGGACTAGCAGGGCTAATATGTGGGGTTACGGGGATACGGCCTGGGTGGGATTGCGGTTCATAGAAATCCTACAGTACAGAAAGAGGCCATTCGGCCCATCGAGTCTGCACCGACCACAATCCCACCCAGGCCCTACCCCCATATCCCTACATATTTACCCACTAATCCCTCTAATCCACGCATCTCAGGACACTAAGGGCAATTTTTAGCATGGCCAATCAACCTAACCCGCACGTCTTTCGGACTGTGGGAGGGAACCGGAGCACCCGGAGGAAACCCACGCAGACACGAGGAGAATGCGCAAACTCCACACAGACAGTGACCCAAGCCAGGAATCGAACCCAGGTCCCTGGAGCTGTGAAGCAGCAGTGCTAACCACTGTGCTACCGTGCCGCCCTGGTGCAGACTCGATGGGCTGAATGGCCTCCTTCTGTGCTGTAGGGATTCACTGAGTCTCGGTCTGAGCATAGAGCCAATATTTCGAGTCTGGACGACCCTTCATCATAGAATCGTAGAATCCCTGCAGTGCAGAAGGAGGCCATTCGGCCCATCGAGTCTGCCCCGACCACAATCCCACCTAGACCCTATCCCCATCACCCCATGCATTTACCTTAGCTACTGCCCCTGACACTAAGGGGCAATTTAGCACGGCCCATCCACCTAACCTACATATCTTTGCTGGTTAGGGTGCATTGACCCAAACAGGCACCGGAGTGTGGCGACGAGGGGATTTTCACAGTAACTTCATTGCAGTGTTAATGTAAGCCTTACTTGTAACACTGATAAGTAAACTTTACTTTACTTTAACTTGTCCTTTACCATATCCCTCGATCCCTTTAGCCCCAAGAGCGAAATCTAATTCCTTCTCCAAATCACACAACGTTTTGGCCTCAACTACTTTCTGCGGGAGTGAATTCCACACATTCACCACCCTCTGGGTGAAGAAATTTCTCCTCACCTCAGTTCTAAAAGGTTTACCCCTTATCCTCAAACTATGACCCCTAGTTTTGGACTCCCCCCACCATCGGGAACATTCTTTCTGAATCTACCCTGTCTCACCCTGTTAGAATTTTATAAGTTTCTATGAGATCCCCTCTCACTCTTCTAAACTCCAGTGAATATAATCCTCACCCACTGAGTCTCTCCTCATATGACAGACCTGCCACCCCAGGAATCAGCCTGGTAAACCTTCGCTGCGCTCCCTCTGTAGCAAGGACATCCTTCCTCAGATAAGGAGGCCAGAACTGCACACAATACTCCAGGTGTGGCCTCACCAACGCCCTGTACAATTGCAGCAAAACATCCCTATCCCGATACTCGAATCCTATCGCTATCGATAGGGGATAGGGCTTCACACAGCTCGCATCTGTTGATTCCAACAAAAGTATCCGCAGCCTGCCTGCTGAGTGGAGGAGGGGGTAGGGGGGAAGGGGAAACACCAGCTCTCCCCGCCTCCCACCGCCCCATCTCCATCAGCAAGGGCTCATTGCCCTTTCACCCCACAGTTCCTGGGTCAGATCCCCCCCCCCCAGGCCCGATAATCTGGGCTGGCCGACAGTCGGCAGGGTGGCACAGTGGGTTAGCGCTGCTGCCTCACAGCGCCAGGGACCCGGGTTCGATTCCTGGCTTGGGTCCCTGTCTGTGCGGAGTCTGCACGTTCTCCCCGTGTCTGCGTGGGTTTCCTCCGGGTGCTCCGGTTTCCACCCACACTCCAAAGATGTGCGGGTTAGGTGGATTGGCCGTGCTAAATTGCTCCTTAGTGTCAGGGGGAACTAGCTGGGGTAAATGCATGGGGTTGCGGGGATAGGGCCTGGGTGGGATTGTGGTGGGTGCAGACTTGATGGGCCGAATGGCCTCCTTCTGCACTGTTGGCTTCTATGATACAAGCCCAGGGAGTGCTACACTGTTGGGAGGGGCGACGTTTGGGTCAGGTCTTAAAGCAGGTCACTCTGGGATGGATTTAAAAACTCCCATTGCTACTGTTTGGAATAAGAGCGGCGGGGAGAGTGGGGGGGAGTTCACCCACTCCCCCACCCATCACATCAGCAAACTGAGACACATTGCCCTCACAGGGATATTATCACATTGCTGGTTTTGGGATCCTGCTGTGCGCAAAATGGCTGCCCCGTTACCAAGGCGAGTCCACAATTCCCCACTGGGGGGAAACCCCCTTTTTTAACATCCCGTGTCCACGAAAGGCGCTCCAGAAAGTCAGCCATCTCCCTGTCCGTGCTACCCCGCAGCCGAAGGTCGCTAAGAGTCTCTTACCTTCATCGACCGCACCCCTCTCGATTCCATCCTCTTCCCTGCCGTTTCTGGCCTCCCCCCCACAAAGGGGGTCACTCGTTCCCCCTCGTCAAGGAGCCGAGATGGGAAATATCAGCACAATCCTGGAGAGTGAGAGCGCGTCACAGCAAAACCAGAGGTTGCCTCCTCACTCCATCAGTGTGAGGTATACCGGACAGTGATCAGGAGCCGTACCTTGACTGAGGTTGATCCAGCTCCCTCACACGGTCACTCAGTAACCCCTCTCCCCCCAGCACCCTGTGTTCCTGACTGTATCTGTACTGATGTTAATCCAGCTCCCTCACACTGTCACTCAGTAACCCCTCTCCCCCCAGCACCCTGTGTTCCTGACTGTATCTGTACTGATGTTAATCCAGCTCCCTCACACTGTCACTCAGTAACCCCTCTCCCCCCAGCACCCTGTGTTCCTGACTGTATCTGTACTGATATTAATCCAGCTCCCTCACACTGTCACTCAGTAACCCCTCTCCCCCCAGCACCCTGTGTTACTGACTGTATCTCTACTGATATTAATCCAGTTCCCTCACACTGTCACTCAGTAACCCCTCTCTCCCCCAGCACCCTGTGTTACTGACTGTATCTGTACTGATGTTAATCCAGCTCCCTCACACTGTCACTCAGTAACCCCTCTCCCCCAGCACCCTGTGTTACTGACTGTATCTCTACTGATATTAATCCAGCTCCCTCACACTGTCACTCAGTAACCCCTCTCCCCCAGCACCCTGTGTTCCTGACTGTATCCGTACTGATGTTAATCCAGCTCCCTCACACTGTCACTCAGTAACCCCTCTCCCCCAGCACCCTGTGTTACTGACTGTATCTGTACTGATGTTAATCCAGCTCCCTCACACTGTCACTCAGTCACCCCTCTCTCCCCAGCACCCTGTGTTCCTGACTGTATCGGTACTGATGTTAATCCAGCTCCCTCACACTGTCACTCAGTAACCTCTCTCCCCCAGCACCCTGTGTTACTGACTGTATCTGTACTGATGTTAATCCAGCTCCCTCACACTGTCACTCAGTAACCCCTCTCTCCCCAGCACCCTGTGTTCCTGACTGTATCGGTACTGATGTTAATCCAGCTCCCTCACACTGTCACTCAGTAACCTCTCTCCCCCAGCACCCTGTGTTACTGACTGTATCTGTACTGATGTTAATCCAGCTCCCTCACACTGTCACTCAGTAACCCCTCTCCCCCAGCACCGTGTTACTATCTCTACTGATATTAATCCAGCTCCCTCACACTGTCACTCAGTAACCTCTCTCCCCCAGCACCCTGTGTTACTGACTGTATCCGTACTGATGTTAATCCAGCTCCCACACACTGTCACTCAGTAACCCCTCTCTCCCCCAGCACCCTGTGTTCCTGACTGTATCCGTACTGATGTTAATCCAGCTCCCACACACTGTCACTCAGTAACCCCTCTCCCCCAGCACCGTGTTACTGACTATCTCTACTGATATTAATCCAGCTCCCTCACACTGTCACTCAGTAACCCCTCTCCCCCAGCACCGTGTTACTATCTCTACTGATATTAATCCAGTTCCCTCACACTGTCACTCAGTAACCTCTCTCCCCCAGCACCCTGTGTTACTGACTGTATCTGTACTGATGTTAATCCAGCTCCCTCACACTGTCACTCAGTAACCCCTCTCCCCCAGCACCCTGTGTTACTGACTGTATCGGTACTGATGTTAATCCAGCTCCCTCACACTGTCACTCAGTAACCCCTCTCCCCCAGCACCGTGTTACTGACTGTATCACTACTGATGTTAATCCAGCTCCCTCACACTGTCACTCAGTAACCCCTCTCCCCCAGCACCGTGTTACTGACTGTATCTCTACTGATGTTAATCCAGCTCCCTCACACTGTCACTCAGTAACCCCTCTCCCCCAGCACCCTGTGTTACTGACTGTATCTCTACTGATGTTAATCCAGCTCCCTCACACTGTCACTCAGGAACCCCTCTCCCCCAGCACCCTGTGTTACTGACTAAAAGTGTGTGAAAAAATTGCCCCTCTGGACCCTTTTGTATCTCTCCCCTCTCACCTTAAACCTATGCCCTCTAGTTTTAGACTCCCCTACCTTTGGGAAAAGATATTGACTATCTAGCTGATCTAAGCCCCTCACTATTTTATAGACCTCTATAAGATCACCCTTAAGTCTCCTACGCTCCAGGGAAAAACATCCCAGTCTATCCAGCCTCTCCTTATAACTCAATCCATCAAGTCCCGGTAGTATCCGAGTAAATCTCTTCTGCACTCTTTCTAGTTTAATAATATCCTTTCTATAATAGGGTGACTAGAACTGTACACGGTATTCCAAGTGTGGCCTTACCAATGTCTTGTACAACTTCAACAAGACGTCCCAACTCCTGTATTCAATGAAACCAAGCATGCCGAATGCCTTCTTCACCACTCTGTCCACCTGTGACTCCACTTTCAAAGAGCTATGAACCTGTACCCCTAGATCTCTTTGTTCTGTAACTCTCCCCAACGCCCTACCATTAACTGAGTAAGTCCTGCCCTGGTTCGATCGACCAAAATGCATCACCTCGCGTTTATCCAAATTAAACTCCATCTGCCATTGGTCAGCCCACTGGCCCAATTGATCAAGATCCCGTTGCAATCCTAGTGTTAAGACTGGGCAGAGATCCGGGACGTATCACCGGCTTTTCACACAAGCAATTGTCTGGACAAGAGACAGGGTGTGAGAGCAGGAACGGTACCGACTCCATTCACCCTGCCTGGGGGGGGAATTGTTCCCCAGGCCCCAATCCTTACCCACAAGGGCCGAAGCAACGGCCTACTGGTATTATCGCTAGGCCTATTAACCCAGAAACTCGGCTAATGCTCTGGGGGACCCGGGTTCGAATCCCGGCACGGCAGAATTTGAATTCAATATATAAAAATAATCTAGCATTAAGAATCTACTGATGACCATGGAACTACTGTCAGAAAAACCCATCTGCACTTTTTCTAGTTTAATAATATCCT
The DNA here is from genome assembly GCF_964213995.1 of Mustelus asterias. Lineage (NCBI taxonomy): Eukaryota > Metazoa > Chordata > Chondrichthyes > Carcharhiniformes > Triakidae > Mustelus > Mustelus asterias. Next base: position 32,083 of record NW_027590976.1, on the reverse strand, counting down.
TTCCATAATAGGGTGACCAGAACTGTACACAGTATTCCAAGTGTGGCCTTACCAATGTCTTGTACAACTTCAACAAGATGTCCCAACTCCTGTATTCAATGTTCTGACCAATGAAACCAAGCATGCCGATGCCGGGAACCCACCCGTCCAAAGATGTGCGGGTTAGGTTGATTGGCCAGGTTAAAAATTGCCCCTTAGAGTCCTGAGATGCGTAGGTTAGAGGGATTAGCAGGTAAATATGTGGGGGTAGGGCCTGGGTGGGATTGTGGTCGGTGCAGACTCGATGGGCCGAATGGCCTCCTTCTGCACTGTAGGGTTTCTATGATTCTATGATTTCTATGGTTCCCTTTAGGGAAGGAAATCTGCCGTCCTTACCCCGGTCTGGCCTACATGTGACTCCAGAGCCACAGCAATGTGGTTGACTCTCAACTGCCCTCCAAGGGGCAACTAGGGATGGGCAATAAATGCCGGCCCAGCCAGCGACACCCATGTCCCAGGAATGAATAAAAATGATCCCCACCCTCAAAGATCCAAAGCATTCTTTCTGGTTGTATCACAGCTTGGTATGGGGCTCCTGCTCTGCCCAAGACCGCAAGGAACTACAAAAGGTCGAGAATGTAGCCCAATCCCATCACGCAAACCAACCTCCCATCCATTGACTCTGTCTACACTTCCCGCTGCCTCGGGGAAAAGCAGCCGGCATAATCAAGGACCCCACGCACCCCGGACATTCTCTCTTCCACCTTCTTCCGTCGGGAAAAAGATACAAAAGTCTGAGGTCACGTACCAACCGACTCGAGAACAGCTTCTTCCCTGCTGCCGTCAGACTTTTGAATGGACCTACCTCAAATTAAGTTGATCTTTCTCTACACCCTAGCTATGACTGTAACACTACATTCTGCACACTCTCCTTTCCTTCTCTATGAACGGTATGCTTTGTCTGTATAGCGTGCAAGGAACAATACTTTTCACTATGTTAATACATGTGACAATAGTAAATCAAATCAAATATTAAGTTGATCTTTCTCTACACCCTAGCTGTGACTGTAACACTGCATTCTGCACTCTCTCCTTTCCTTCTCTATGAACAGTATGCTTTGTCTGTATAGCGCACAAGAAACAATATCCCAATACATGTGTCAATAATAAATCAAATCAAGATTGTCCGTGGGAACGAACCAGGTGAAAATAACGTACCCCTTCCGAAGCAAAATTATAAGATGTAGTTTATTTATTTACAACTTTTTTTTTTAAGAAAATAGGATGCTTCGAATATAAACCCTTTTTAAAAACTCTGCGTGACGTTTTAAGAATCCACAGTCTCTTGCAACATTGAGAAAGGCTTTTTTTTTTGCAAGTTCGCATTTCCTGATTAAGTGTCATTTTATTTTCCTCGCTCCCTCTGTCTCACACACGCGCACGCACACACACACACACACACTCAGTGAAATTCCCAGATCAGGTCAACCTTTGCGGACTGCCTCACAGTCTGAGCGTCAGTTCGCTCGCTCCCTCGTTCCTTCGCTCCCAGTCTCCAGGACACCCGTGCGGCACTTGGAACAGTCGCTTTCTCCCGGTTGAGAGAGCGTGTGTGTGTGTGCGTGTGTGTGTGTGTGCGCGCGAGTGTGTCATGTGTGTTTGTTGTGTGGTTTTTTTCTTTCCTCTAAATTCCGAGGGTAGAATCGTGCAGACAGCGCCACGTACTGCGGACGCCATGCGCTCTCTCTCTCTCCCCCGCGTCTCTCTCTCTCTCTCTCCAACGGTCGGGGCACTCAGTCGCTGTCGGAACCAACCGCAGATGAACCTTTCCTTTTCCTTTTGGGCTTGGGTTTGGCATCCTCCTCTTCCTGCAGGGAGACGAGAGCGAGGGAGAGTGTCAAGCACATCGCAAACAAACCGCTTCTCCCGCTGCCAGCAGGTCAGAGAGGTTTACAGCATGGAAACAGGCCCTTCGGCCCAACTGGTCCATGCCGCCCTTTTTTTAAAAACCCCTAAGCTAATCCCAATTGCCCGCATTTGGCCCATATCCCTCTATACCCATCTTACTCATGTAACTAAACGCTTTTTAAAAGACAAAATTGTACCCACCTCTACTACTGCCTCTGGCAGCTCGTTCCAGACACTCACCACCACCCTCTGTGTGAAAAAATTGCCCCTCTGGACCCCTTTGTATCTCTCCCCTCTCACCTTAAACCCGTGCCCTCTAGTTTTAGACTCCCCTCCCTTTGGGAAAAGATATTGACTATCTAGCTGATCTGTGCCCCTCATTATTTTATGGACCTCGATAAGATCACCCCTCAGCCTCCTACGCTCCAGAGAAAAAAGTCCCAGTCTATCCAGCCTCTCTTCCACCTTCTTCCGACGGGAAAAAGATTCAAAAGTCTGAGGTCACGTACCGACCGACTCAAGAACAGCTTCTTCCCTGCTGCCGTCAGACCTCTGAACGGACCTACCTCGCATTAAGTTGATCTTTCTCTACACCCCTAGCTGTGACTGTAACACTACATTCTGCACCCTCTCCTTTCCTTCTCTATGAACGGTATGCTTTGTCTATATAGCGCGCAAGAAACAATACTTTTCACCGTATGTTAATACATGTAACAATAATAAATCAAATCAAAAGATGAAGGTTAATGCGGAGAAGAGCTACATCTAGATAAGGTTCAGGTGGAGCTGAAGCGCTAGCAGGGAGCAGACGGGCCGAATGTTCCTGTGCTGTGAACTCAGTGTATTGGGAAAGAAGCTTGTGTATTCCACAGGCAACTCACCTGTTAACTGGCTTCTGAGGAGAGGCTGAGTAGACTGGGGCTTACTTGAGAAAGGATATACTGGCACTGGAGGGGGTGCAGAGGAGATTCACTAGGTTGATTCCGGAGTTGAGAGGGTTGGGTTATGAGGAGAGACCGAGTAGACTGGGGCTATACTCATTGGAATTCAGAAGAATGAGGGGAGATCTTATAGAAACATATAAGATTCTGAAGAGAATAGATAAGATAGAAGCAGGGAAGTTGTTTCCACTGGCAGGTGAAACTAGAACTCGGGGGCATGGCCTCAAAATAAGGGGGAGCAGATTTAGGACTGAGTTGAGGAGGAACTTCTTCACACAAAGGGTTGTGAATCTGTGGAATTCCCTGCCCAGTTGAGGCTCCCTCATTGAATGTTTTTAAGGCAAGAATAGATAGATATTTGAACAGTAAAGGAATTAAGGGGAGCGGGCGGGTAAGTGGAGTTGAGTCCACGAAAAGATCAGCCATGATCTTATTGAATGGCGGAGCAGGCTCGAGGGGCCAGATGGCCCCCTCCTGCTCCTAGTTCTTATGTACATCCCTGTCCACGTGGAGTGGGGTGGGTGCAGTCAGAGGGGGGGGGGGGGAGAAACATAGAAGATAGGAGCAGGAAGAGGCCATTCGGCCCTTCGAGCCTGCTCCGCCATCCATCACCATCATGGCTGATCATCCAACTCAATAGCCTAATCCTTGCTTTCTCCCCATAACCTTTGACCCCGTTCGCCCCAAGTGCCGTATCCAGCCGACTCTCGAATACATTCAATGTTTTGGCATCAACCACTTCCTGTGGGAATGAATTCCACAGGCTCACCGAGTGAAAAATGTCTCCTCACCTCCGTCCTAAATGGTCCACCCCGAATCCTCAGACTGTGACCCCATGTTCTGGACTCCCCCCACCATCGGGAACATCCTCCCTGCATCTACCCTGTCTAGTCCTGTTAGAATTTTATAAGTCTCTATGAGATCCCCCCCTCATTCGTCTGAACTCCAGTGAAAACAATCCTAACCTGGTCAATCTCTCCTCATACATCAGTCCCGCCATCCCCGGAATCAGCCTGGTAAACCTTCGCTGCACTCCCTCGAGAGCAAGAACATCCTTCCTCGGAAAAGGAGACCAAAACTGCACACAATACTCTAGGTGTGGCCTCACCAAGGCCCTGTATAATCGCAACAACACATCCCTGCTCCTGTACCCGAAACCTCTCGCGGGAGGGAAGGGGCGGAGGGAAGGGGCGGAGGGAAGGGGCGGAGGGAAGGGGAGGAGGAGGGGGCCAAGGGGAGGGCGGGGGTGTGTGTCACGTACCGATCCGCTGCTGGAGGAGGTGTCCTCGTCGTTCCCGATGGGCTGGGAGGCGTTTTTCCGACTCCGTGGGCTGGAGGCTGCCGTTTTGCGTCGGGTCCGAGACGGCTTCGAGGAATCTTCGTAGTCTTCGGCCAGAGCGAAGAGATCACTGAACCTGCGGGCGGAGAGGGAGAGGCTCACACAGCAATCCTCACCCCGGGGCAGGGACAGGGACAGGGGGGGCAGGGACAGGGGGGGCAGGGACAGGGACAGGGGGGCAGGGACAGGGGGGCAGGGACAGGGGGGCAGGGACAGGGACAGGGGGGCAGGGACAGGGACAGGGGGGGCAGGGACAGGGACAGGGGGGGCAGGGACAGGGACAGGGGGACAGGGACAGGGGGGCAGGGACAGGGACAGGGGGGCAGGGACAGGGGGGCAGGGACAGGGACAGGGGGGCAGGGACAGGGGGGCAGGGACAGGGACAGGGGGGGCAGGGACAGGGACAGGGGGACAGGGACAGGGGGGGCAGGGACAGGGACAGGGGGGCAGGGACAGGGACAGGGGGGGCAGGGACAGGGACAGGGGGACAGGGACAGGGGGGGCAGGGACAGGGACAGGGGGGCAGGGACAGGGACAGGGGGGCAGGGACAGGGACAGGGGGGCAGGGACAGGGACAGGGGGACAGGGACAGGGGGGCAGGGACAGGGACAGGGGGGCAGGGACAGGGACAGGGGGGCAGGGACAGGGACAGGGGGGCAGGGACAGGGGGGGCAGGGACAGGGGGGCAGGGACAGGGACAGGGGGGCAGGGACAGGGGGGGCAGGGACAGGGGGGGCAGGGACAGGGGGGGCAGGGACAGGGGGGGCAGGGACAGGGGGGGCAGGGACAGGGGGGCAGGGACAGGGGGGGCAGGGACAGGGGGGGCAGGGACAGGGGGGGCAGGGACAGGGGGGGCAGGGACAGGGGGGGCAGGGACAGGGGGGGCAGGGACAGGGGGGGCAGGGACAGGGGGGGCAGGGACAGGGGGGGCAGGGACAGGGGGGGCAGGGACAGGGGGGGCAGGGACAGGGGGGGCAGGGACAGGGGGGGCAGGGACAGGGGGGGCAGGGACAGGGGGGGCAGGGACAGGGGGGGCAGGGACAGGGGGGGCAGGGACAGGGGGGGCAGGGACACAGAGACGCATGGACACGAGACAGACACAGACAGGCACACAGACACCTTCCCACCGCAAACACACACACAGAGGGACACACACACACACACAGACAGTCAGAGGGCCTCACACGCCCCCTCACGCACAGGGACACACACACACACACACACAGGGACACCCTCACACACACACACACACACCCTCACACACACACACACACAGGGACAGGGACACCCACACACACACAGGGACACCCTCACACACACACACACACACCCTCACACACACACACACACACCCTCACACACACACACACACACCCTCACACACACACACACACAGGGACAGGGACACCCACACACACACAGGGACACCCTCACACACACACACACACACCCTCACACACACACACACACAGAGACACCCTCACACACACACACACACACACACAGAGACACCATAAGACACACACACACAGGGACACACTCTCACACACAGGGACACCCACACACACACACAGGGACACCCACACACACACACAGGGACACACACACACACACACAGGGACACACACACACAGGGACACACTCTCACACACAGGGACACACTCTCACACACAGGGACACACACACACACACACAGGGACACACTCTCACACACACGGACACACTCTCACACACAGGGACACACACACACACACACACAGGGACACACTCTCACACACACGGACACACTCTCACACACAGGGACACACACTCACACACACGGACACACACTCACACACAGGGACACACACTCACACACACGGACACACACTCACACACACGGACACACACTCACACACAGGGACACACACACACACACACAGGGACACACTCTCACACACAGGGACACACACTCACACACAGGGACACACTCTCACACACAGGGACACACTCTCACACACACGGACACACTCTCACACACAGGGACACACACACACACACACAGGGACACACTCTCACACACACGGACACACTCTCACACACAGGGACACACACTCACACACACGGACACACACTCACACACAGGGACACACACTCACACACACGGACACACACTCACACACACGGACACACACTCACACACAGGGACACACACACACACACACAGGGACACACTCTCACACACAGGGACACACACTCACACACAGGGACACACTCTCACACACAGGGACACACACTCACACACACGGACACACACTCACACACACGGACACACACTCACACACAGGGACACACACTCACACACAGGGACACACACACACACAGGGACACACTCTCACACACAGGGACACACACTCACACACAGGGACACACTCTCACACACAGGGACACACACTCACACACACGGACACACTCTCACACACAGGGACACACACTCACACACACAGGGACACACTCACACACACGGACACACTCTCACACACAGGGACACACACTCACACACACAGGGACACACTCACACACACGGACACACTCTCACACACAGGGACACACACTCACACACACGGACACACTCTCACACACAGGGACACACACTCACACACACAGGGACACACTCACACACACGGACACACTCTCACACACAGGGACACACACTCTCACACACAGGGACACACTCACACACACGGACACACTCTCACACACAGGGACACACACTCACACACACGGACACACTCTCACACACAGGGACACACACTCACACACAGGGACACACACACACACACACAGGGACACACTCTCACACACAGGGACACACTCTCACACACAGGGACACACTCTCACACACAGGGACACACTCTCACACACAGGGACACACACTCACACACAGGGACACACACACACACAGGACACACACTCACACACAGGGACACCCACACACACACACAGGGACACACTCTCACACACAGGGACACCCACACACACACACAGGGACACACTCTCACACACAGGGACACACACTCACACACAGGGACACACACACACACACAGGGACACACTCACACACACAGGGACACACTCACACACACAGGGACACACTCACACACACAGGGACACACTCTCACACACAGGGACACACTCTCACACACAGGGACACACTCTCACACACAGGGACACACTCTCACACACAGGGACACACTCTCACACACAGGGACACACTCTCACACACAGGGACACACTCTCACACACAGGGACACACACACACACACAGGGACACACTCACACACACAGGGACACACTCACACAAACAGGGACACACTCTCACACACAGGGACACACTCTCACACACAGGACACACTCTCACACACAGGGACACACTCTCACACACAGGGACACACACTCACACACAGGGACACACACACACACACAGGGACACACACTCACACACAGGGACACACACACACAGGGACACACTCTCACACACAGGGACACACTCTCACACACAGGGACACACTCTCACACACAGGGACACACTCTCACACACAGGGACACACTCTCACACACAGGGACACACTCTCACACACAGGGACACACTCTCACACACAGGGACACACTCTCACACACAGGGACACACACACACACAGGGACACACTCACACACACAGGGACACACTCACACAAACAGGGACACCCTCTCACACACAGGGACACACTCTCACACACAGGGACACACTCTCACACACAGGGACACACTCTCACACACAGGGACACACTCTCACACACAGGGACACACACTCACACACAGGGACACACACACACACACACAGGGACACACACTCACACACAGGGACACACACACACACACACAGGGACACACTCACACACAGGGACACACTCTCACACACAGGGACACACACACACACACACAGGGACACACTCTCACACACAGGGACACACTCTCACACACAGGGACACACTCTCACACACAGGGACACACTCTCACACACAGGGACACACACTCACACACAGGGACACACTCTCACACACAGGGACACACTCTCACACACAGGGACACACACACACACACAGGGACACACTCACACACACAGGGACACACTCACACACACAGGCACACCCACACACACACAGGGACACACTCTCACACACAGGGACACACTCTCACACACAGGGACACACTCTCACACACAGGGACACACTCTCACACACAGGGACACACACACACACAGGGACACACACACACACACACAGGGACACCACACTCACACACAGGGACACACACTCACACACAGGGACACACACACACACACACAGGGACACACTCTCACACACAGGGACACACTCTCACACACAGGGACACCTCACACACAGGGACACACTCTCACACACAGGGACACACTCTCACACACAGGGACACACTCTCACACACAGGGACACACTCTCACACACAGGGACACACTCACACACAGGGACACACTCTCACACACAGGGACACACTCTCACACACAGGGACACACTCTCACACACAGGGACACACACTCACACACAGGGACACACCACACACACAGGGACACACTCTCACACACAGGGACACACTCTCACACACAGGGACACACTCTCACACACAGGGACACACTCTCACACACAGGGACACACACACAACACACAGGGACACACTCTCACACACAGGGACACACTCTCACACACAGGGACACACTCTCACACACAGGGACACACTCTCACACACAGGGACACACTCTCACACACAGGGACACACTCTCACACACAGGGACACACTCTCACACACAGGGACACACTCTCACACACAGGGACACACTCTCACACACAGGGACACACTCTCACACACAGGGACACACACACACACACACAGGGACACACACACACACACACACAGGGACACACTCTCACACACAGGGACACACTCTCACACACAGGGACACACTCTCACACACAGGGACACACACTCACACACAGGGACACACTCTCACACACACAGGGACACACTCTCACACACAGGGACACACTCTCACACACAGGGACACACTCTCACACACAGGGACACACACTCACACACAGGGACACACTCTCACACACAGGGACACACTCTCACACACAGGGACACACACACACACACACAGGGACACACTCACACACACAGGGACACACTCTCACACACAGGGACACACTCTCACACACAGGGACACACTCTCACACACAGGGACACACTCTCACACACAGGGACACACACTCAACACACAGGGACACACAACTCTCACACACAGGGACACACTCCACACACAGGGACACACTCTCACACACAGGGACACACTCTCACACACAGGGACACACTCTCACACACAGGGACACACTCTCACACACAGGGACACACTCTCACACACAGGGACACACACACACACACAGGGACACACTCACACACACAGGGACACACTCTCACACACAGGGACACACTCTCACACACAGGGACACACTCTCACACACAGGGACACACTCTCACACACAGGCACACACACTCACACACAGGACACACACTCACACACAGCTCTCACACACAGGGACACACACTCACACACAGGGACACACTCTCACACACAGGGACACACTCTCACACACAGGGACACACTCTCACACACAGGACACACACACACACACACAGGGACACACTCTCACACACAGGGACACACTCTCACACACAGGGACACACTCTCACACACAGGGACACACTCTCACACACAGGGACACACACTCACACACAGGGACACACTCTCACACACAGGGACACACTCTCACACACAGGGACACACTCTCACACACAGGACACACTCTCACACACAGGGACACACTCTCACACACAGGGACACACACACACACACACAGGGACACACACTCACACACAGGGACACACACACACACACAGGGACACACTCTCACACACAGGGACACACTCTCACACACAGGGACACACTCTCACACACAGGGACACACTCTCACACACAGGGACACACTCTCACACACAGGGACACACTCTCACACACAGGGACACACTCTCACACACAGGGACACACTCTCACACACAGGGACACACTCTCACACACAGGGACACACTCTCACACCACAGGGACACACACACACACACAGGGACACACTCACACACACAGGGACCACACTCACACACACAGGGACAACTCACACACACAGGGACACACTCTCACACACAGGGACACACTCTCACACACAGGGACACACTCTCACACACAGGGACACACTCTCACACACAGGGACACACTCTCACACACAGGGACACACTCTCACACACAGGGACACACTCTCACACACAGGGACACACACTCACACACAGGGACACACACACACACACACAGGGACACACACTCACACACAGGGACACACACACACACACACAGGGACACACTCACACACAGGGACACACTCTCACACACAGGGACACACACACTCACACACAGGGACACACTCTCACACACAGGGACACACTCTCACACACAGGGACACACTCTCACACACAGGGACACACTCTCACACACAGGGACACACTCTCACACACAGGGACACACTCTCACACACAGGGACACACTCTCACACACAGGGACACACTCTCACACACAGGGACACACTCACACACACAGGGACACACTCACACAAACAGGGACACCCACACACACACAGGGACACACTCTCACACACAGGGACACACTCTCACACACAGGGACACACTCTCACACACAGGGACACACTCTCACACACAGGGACACACCACACACACAGGGACACACACACACACACACAGGGACACACACTCACACACAGGGACACACACTCACACACAGGGACACACACACACACACACAGGGACACACTCTCACACACAGGGACACACTCTCACACACAGGGACACACACTCACACACAGGGACACACACACACACACAGGGACACACTCTCACACACAGGGACACACTCTCACACACAGGGACACACTCTCACACACAGGGACACACTCTCACACACAGGGACACACTCTCACACACAGGGACACACTCTCACACACAGGGACACACTCTCACACACAGGGACACACTCTCACACACAGGGACACACTCACACACAGGGACACACTCTCACACACAGGGACACACTCTCACACACAGGGACACACTCTCACACACAGGGACACACACACACACACACAGGGACACACTCTCACACACAGGGACACACTCTCACACACAGGGACACACACACACACACAGGGACACACACACACACAGGGACACACTCTCACACACAGGGACACACTCTCACACACAGGGACACACACTCACACACAGGGACACACTCTCACACACAGGGACACACTCTCACACACAGGGACACACACACACACACACAGGGACACACACACACACACAGGGACACACTCTCACACACAGGGACACACTCTCACACACAGGGACACACACTCACACACAGGGACACACACACACACACACAGGGACACACTCTCACACACAGGGACACACTCTCACACACAGGGACACACTCTCACACACAGGGACACACTCTCACACACAGGGACACATACACACACACACAGGGACACACTCCCACACACAGGGACACACTCTCACACACAGGGACACACTCTCACACACAGGGACACACTCTCACACACAGGGACACACTCTCACACACAGGGACACACTCTCACACACAGGCACACACACACACACACAGGCACACACACACACACAGGGACACACACACACACAGGGACACACACACACACAGGGACACACTCTCACACACAGGGACACACTCTCACACACAGGGACACACTCTCACACACAGGGACACACTCTCACACACAGGGACACACTCTCACACACAGGGACACACTCTCACACACAGGGACACACTCTCACACACAGGGACACACTCTCACACACAGGGACACACTCTCACACACAGGGACACACTCTCACACACAGGGACACACTCTCACACACAGGGACACACTCTCACACACAGGGACACACTCTCACACACAGGGACACACTCTCACACACAGGGACACACTCTCACACACAGGGACACACTCTCACACACAGGGACACACTCTCACACACAGGGACACACTCTCACACACAGGGACACACTCACACACACAGGGACACACTCACACACACAGGGACACACTCACACACACAGGGACACACTCACACACACAGGGACACACTCTCACACACAGGGACACCCACACACACAGGGACACACTCACACACACAGGGACACCCTCACACACACACACAGGGACACCCTCACACACACACAGGGACACCCTCACACACACACAGGGACACACACTCACACACACACAGGGACACCCTCACACACACACAGGGACACCCTCACACACACACAGGGACACCCTCACACACACACACACACAGGGACACCCTCACACACACACAGGGACACCCTCACACACACACAGGGACACCCTCACACACACACACAGGGACACCCTCACACACAGGGACACCCTCACACACACACACAGGGACACCCTCACACACACAGGGACACCCTCACACACACACACAGGGACACCCTCACACACACACACAGGGACACCCTCACACACACACACACAGGGACACCCTCACACACACACACACAGGGACACCCTCACACACACACAGGGACACCCACACACACCCTCACACACACACACACACAGAGACACCCTCACACACGCAGAGACACCCTCACACCCATCTCACGCGCCGGAGTGTGGCGACTTGGGGTTTTTTACAGTAACTTCATTGCAGTGTTAATGTAAGCCTTACTTGTGACTAATAAATAAACTTTAAAACTTTTACCCTCCAGAGAGCGGAATTGTACAACCGACTCGAGGGGGTGCATTGACCCTTCCCCTTCATCCCCAGCGCTATATCCTCCCCCCCCCCCCCCCCCCCCCCCCCCCCGCACCACATCCTCTCAGCGTGTGCCCGGACAGTGACCCCCGCCCTGCTGTGGGGTACACATTACTCGGAAAGACCGTCACAGTCAGAGACTGTCCCCCGAGCCTCGGCAATACCAAACATGGTCAAACACCCCCACCTGGTGGGCAGCCTCAGGAGGTGCGGCCCAACACTGCTGCTCACAGAGAGGGCACCAGCTCCACCACTCTGGTTCCCGTCTCCCCTCCCCACACACACACACACACACACACCGCTAACTCAGCGACTCACTTCATCTTGTGTGCCTCGTCACAGCTGGCCTGTACGTGCTGAAGCGCCTGGAGAATTGGCGTCTGGGTGAAAACTGTCGGGAGTTGGGGGGGGGGGCAGAGACAGAGAGAGAGAGAGAGAGAGAGGGGGTGGGAGTGAGAGAAAGAAATGGTTAAAAAGTCAATATATCTGCACAGGTTACATGGCTGCTGCCCAGAAAAACACACGGCAACAACCCCTCTACCTGCCCCCCTCCCCATCTCCACTCTCCACTACAAGCCTGAAGATTAGGACAAATAAATTCCAATCCTGCCGCGAACCCATCAGGCTAAATTGCCCCTCAGTGTCCAAAGATGTGCGGGTTAGGTGGATTAGAACATAGAACAGTACAGCACAGAACAGGCCCTTCGGCCCACGATGTTGTGCCGAGCTTTATCTGAAACCAAGATCAAGCTATCCCACTCCCTATCATCCTGGTGTGCTCCATGTGCCTATCCAATAACCGCTTAAATGTTCCTAAAGTGTCTGACTCCACTATCACTGCAGGCAGTCCATTCCACACCCCAACCACTCTCTGCGTAAAGAACCTACCTCTGATATCCGTCCTGTATCTCCCACCACGAACCCTATAGTTATGCCCCCTTGTAATAGCTCCATCCACCCGAGGAAATAGTCTTTGAACGTTCACTCTATCTATCCCCCTCATCATTTTATAAACCTCTATTAAGTCTCCCCTCAGCCTCCTCCGCTCCAGAGAGAACAGCCCTCGCTCCCTCAACCTTTCCTCATAAGACCTACCCTCCAAACCAGGCAGCATCCTGGTAAATCTCCTCTGCACTCTTTCCAGCGCTTCCACATCCTTCTTATAGTGAGGTGACCAGAACTGCACGCAATATTCCAAATGTGGTCTCACCAAGGTCCTGTACAGTTGCAGCATAACCCCACGGCTCTTAAACTCCAACCCCCTGTTAATAAAAGCTAACACACTATAGGCCTTCTTCACAGCTCTATCCACTTGACTGGCAACCTTTAGAGATCTGTGGATATGGACCCCAAGATCTCTCTGTTCCTCCACAGTCTTCAGAACCCTACCTTTGACCCTGTAATCCACATTTAAATTAGTTCTACCAAAATGAATCACCTCACATTTATCAGGGTTAAACTCCATTTGCCATTTTTCAGCCCAGCTTTGCATCCTATCTATGTCTCTTTGCAGCCTACAACAGCCCTCCACCTCATCCACTACTCCACCAATCTTGGTGTCATCAGCAAATTTACTGATCCACCCTTCAGCCCCCTCCTCTAAGTCATTAATAAAAATCACAAAGAGCAGAGGACCAAGCACTGATCCCTGTGGCACTCCGCTAGCAACCTGCCTCCAATCCGAAAATTTTCCATCCATCACCACCCTCTGTCTTCGATCAGATAAAATCAGAGGCATGGTACAGTGGGGAAACCATGCAGACGCTACAACAACGGATGAATGAACACCGCTCGACAATCACCAGGCAAGACTGTTCTCTTCCTGTGGGGGAGCACTTCAGCAGTCACGGGCATTCAGCCTTGGATCTTCAGGTAAGCGTTCTCCAAGGCGGCCTTCACGACACACGACAGCGCAGAGTCGCTGAGCAGAAACTGATAGCCAAGTTCCGCACACATGAGGACGGCCTAAACCGGGATGTTGGATTTATGTCACACTATCAGTAACCCCCACAGCTTTCCCCCTGATCTTGCAGAATCTCACTAGCTGTTCTGTCTGGAGACAATACACATCTCTTTAACCTGTGTTGAATGCTCCCTCCACCCACATTGTCTGTACCTTTAAGACCTGGCTGGCTTTAGGGATTCGCATTCTAATCAGTATTCTGTAACTTGATTTCTGTGTCTGTGCACTGTTTGAGCAGATTTCCACTCCATCTGACGAAGGAGCTGTGCTCCGAAAGCTTATGGTATTTGCTACCAAATAAACCTGTTGGACTTTAACCTGGTGTTGTGAGACTTCTTACTTCGATCAGATAGCCAGTTAGCTATCCAATCGGCCAGCTTTCCCTCTATCCCACACCTCCTCACTTTCATCATAAGCCGACCATGGGGGACCTTATCAAACGCCTTACTAAAATCCATGTATATGACATCAACTGCCCTACCCTCATCAACACAATTAGTTACCCCCTCAAAAAATTCTATCAAATTTGTGAGGCAAGACTCGCCCTTCACGAATCCGTGCTGACTATCCCGGATTAATCCGCATCTTTCTAAATGGTCGTAAATCCCATCCCTAAGGACCTTTTCCATCAATTTACCAACCACCGAAGTAAGACTAACCGGTCTATAATTACCAGGGTCATTTCGATTCCCTTTCTTAAACAGAGGAACAACATTCGCCACTCTCCAGTCCTCTGGCACCATCCCCGTGGACAGCGAGGACCCAAAGATCAAAGCCAAAGGCTCTGCAATCTCATCCCTTGCCTCCCAAAGAATCCTAGGATATATTTCATCAGGCCCAGGGGACTTATCGACCTTCAGTTTATTCAAAACTGCCAGGACATCCTCCCTCCGAACATCTACTTCCTCCAGCCTATTAGCCTGTAACACCTTCTCTTCCTCAAACTGGCCATGATAAACTGCCCCATAGTGTCCAAAGATGTGCGGGTTAGGTGGATTGGCCGTGCTAAATTCTCCCTCAGTGTCCCCGAACAGGTACCGGAGTGTGGCGACTAAGGGGTTTTCACAGTAACTTCGTTGCAGTGTTAATGTAAGCCTACATGTGATGCTAATAAATGAACTTTACTTTAAATAACATCCCCCCGCCACTCCAGACACCCCCCTGCCGACCCGACCACCCGCCAATCGCCCATCCTGCGTTCTTCCCCCTTCCCACTGCAGCCGCGCCTCGCTGTTGGGGCTGAGTCGCTCTGTCGGTGTGGGCACTCACAGTTCTGTTTGGTGGGGAGCAGGCAGAGTCGCAGGTTAGCCAGATGTTCCAGGATTTGCTCCAAGGTGAGCTGGGCCAACTTACTGCTGGAACTCCGCAAACTGGAGGAAGAGAACGGAAGGAAGTGTAAACAACGTGGAAGCGGCAACAACTTACACTTCATACAGCACCGCGTGAGAGTCCCAGTAATAGCACACAGGGGGCGCCGCACTGTGGGAGGGTCGGTGCTGAGGGAGCGCCGCACTGTGGGAGGGTCGGTGCTGAGGGAGCGCCGCACTGTGGGAGGGTCGGTGCTGAGGGAGCGCCGCACTGTGGGAGGGTCGGTGCTGAGGGAGCGCCGCACTGTGGGAGGGTCAGTGCTGAGGGAGCGCCGCACTGTGGGAGGGTCGGTGCTGAGGGAGCGCCGCACTGTGGGAGGGTCGGTGCCGAGGGAGCGCCGCACTGTGGGAGGGTCAGTGCTGAGGGAGCGCCGCACTGTGGGAGGGTCAGTGCTGAGGGAGCGCCGCACTGTGGGAGGGTCAGTGCTGAGGGAGCGCCGCACTGTGGGAGGGTCGGTGCTGAGGGAGCGCCGCACTGTGGGAGGGTCGGTGCGGAGGGAGCGCCGCACTGTGGGAGGGTCGGTGCTGAGGGAGCGCCGCACTGTGGGAGGGTCGGTGCTGAGGGAGCGCCGCACTGTGGGAGGGTCAGTGCTGAGGGAGCGCCGCACTGTGGGAGGGTCAGTGCTGAGGGAGCGCCGCACTGTGGGAGGGTCGGTGCTGAGGGAGTGCCGCACTGTGGGAGGGTCAGTGCCGAGGGAGCGCCGCACTGTGGGAGGGTCAGTGCCGAGGGAGCGCCGCACTGTGGGAGGGTCGGTGCCGAGGGAGAGCCGCACTGTGGGAGGGTCAGTGCCGAGGGAGCGCCGCACTGTGGGAGGGTCAGTGCCGAGGGAGCGCCGCACTGTGGGAGGGTCGGTGCCGAGGGAGAGCCGCACTGTGGGAGGGTCGGTGCCAAGGGAGAGCCGCACTGTGGGAGGGTCAGTGCCGAGGGAGTGTTGGGGATCCTGTGGCCACTATTGGAAGGAACGTAGCGGCGGGATATTTATCCCTCACCCAACATCGCACGAAAATAGTTTAACTGTGGGATCTTGCTGTGCACAGATTGGTTGCTAGGCGCCCCACAGTGACGACACTTCCAAAAAGAGTATTTGATTGGCTAGATTGTCACTGAGTGCGCGGCTCACGGGGCTAAGGCCCAGCTGGCTAAAAGCAGCCCAGCTGGCGTTCCCGCACGAGTGACGCACGTACCGTGTCCGACCTGCGTTGAACAGCCCTGCCGCCTGCGCTGACCTTGTCCGCATGCACTGCAGAAGGGAGCGCGCTGCCCTGCCTGCTGGTGTGGCTGTACCCAGCAGAGGGCAGTGTCGCACTGCCTCCCTCTCAGCAGCCAAGCTGAGCAGCAGCCCAGTCAGGGAGAACAAGGCTCCCTCCGCTCGCCCGCCTCCCGCCTGAACACTAACCGTACTCACAACTCAAAATAAAGACCATTCGCCACACTGGCGGCTTTCTCTCTCCCCCCGCCCCTCCCCACAATGGCCTCTTAAAGCCTTCCTGTTCCTCCCCGCGGTTCATAATCATGGAATCCCTGCAGTGTAGAAGGAGGCCATTCGGCCCATCGAGTCTGCACCGACCACATCCCACATAGGCCCTATTCCCATGCATTTACCCTAGCTAGTCCCCCTGACACTGAGGGGCAATTTAGCACGGCCAATCCACCCTTTGGGGCGGCACGGTAGCACAGTGGTTAGCGCTGCTGCTTCACAGCTCCAGGGTCCCGGGTTCGATTCCCGGCTCGGGTCACTGTCTGTGCGGAGTTTGCACATTCTCCTCGTGTCTGCGTGGGTTTCCTCCGGGTGCTCCGGTTTCCTCCCACAGTCCAAAGATGTGCGGGTTAGGTTGATTGGCCAGGTTAAAAATTGCCCCTTAGTGTCCTGAGATGCGTAGGTTAGTGGGATTAGCGGGTAAATATGTGGGGGTCGGGCCTGGGTGGGATTGTGGTCGGTGCAGACTCGATGGGCCGAATGGCCACCTTCTGCACTGTAGGGTTTCTATGATTCTATGATTCTAACCTACACATCTTTCAGACTGTGGGAGGAAATCGGATCACCCGGAGGAAACCCACGCAGACACGGGGAGAATGTGCAGACTCCACACAGACAGTGACCCGAGCCCGGGAATCGAACCCGGGTCCCTGGCGCTGTGAGGCAGCAGCGCTAACCCACTGTGCCACCCCTGACTGACACTAATACTAATCATGGTCTATCATCATAACCTGGGGGTTCCCACCCAGCCAAAACTGAACTGCACCATCGAGGAGGCCATTCAGCCCCTTGCACCTGCTCCCCCCCCCCATTCAATGGCTGCTCTGATTGTAACCTTGACCCCCACATCCCTGCCGACCCCCCCCCCCGATAACCTTTCACCCTCTCGTTAAGCACGACCTGCCTTCAAAGTATTCAAATATTCAGTAAAAAAAAAACATTCAAAGGCTCTCTGCTCCCTCCGCCTTGCGAGGGGGAGAATGTTCCAGAGACTCCGCACCCTCAGGGAAAACATTTCACCCCGTCTCCGTCTGAAATGGGGACCCCCCTTATTTCTAAATAGTGACCCCTCCCCCCCCCCCCCCCCCCCCCCCCCACTTAGTTCTAGACTCTCTCACAAGAGCAAACATCCTCTCCACATCCCACCCTGTCAATCGCACCTCCCTCAGGATGTGAAAGCTTTCGATCGAGTTGTCTCTCAATCTTCTAAACTCCAGCGGATATAAATATTGTGGCTCCCAGAGCAGGTCAGGATCCTGCGGAGAGTAACTCACCTCCCGACTCCCCCCCAAAGCCTGTCCGTCATCGACAAGGACACAAGTCAGGAGTGCGATGGAACACTTTCCACTTGCCTGGATGAGTGCGTCTCCAACAACAATCCCCACTTGCCTGGATGAGTGCGGCTCCAACAACAATCCCCACTTGCCTGGATGAGTGCGGCTCCAACAACAATCTCCACTTGCCTGGATGAGTGCGGCTCCAACAACAATCTCCACTTGCCTGGATGAGTGCGTCTCCAACAACAATCCCCACTTGCCTGGATGAGTGCGGCTCCAACAACAATCCCCACTTGCCTGGATGAGTGCGGCTCCAACAACAATCCCCACTTGCCTGGATGAGTGCGGCTCCAACAACAATCTCCACTTGCCTGGATGAGTGCGGCTCCAACAACAATCTCCACTTGCCTGGATGAGTGCGGCTCCAACAACACTCGAGAAGCTCGACACCATCCAGGACAAAGCAGCCCCGCTCGATCGACACGCTGACCACAAACACTCACTCCCTCCACCCCCGACGCAGCCGTGTGAACCATCTACAAGATTCACCGCAGCGACTCGCCAAGGCTCCTTCGACAGCACCTTCCAAACCCGCCACCTCTACCATCTAGAAGGACAAGGGGGGGTGCAGCAGACACATGGGGAACACCCACCACCTGCAAGTTCCCCCTCCGAGCCACTCACCATCCCGACTGGGAAATATATCGGCCGTTCCTTCACTGTGGCTGGGGTCAAAATCCCGGAACTCCCTCCCTAACAGCGCAGTGGGTGTACCTACCCCACACACGGGGACTGACTGATGTCCAATAACAATCCTGGAACTCCCTCCCTAACAGCACTGTGGGTGTACCTACCCCACACACGGGGACTGACTGATGTCCAATAACAATCCTGGAACTCCCTCCCTAACAGCACTGTGGGTGTACCTACCCCACACACGGGGACTGACTGATGTCCAATAACAATCCTGGAACTCCCTGCCTAACAGCACTGTGGGTGTACCTACCCCACACACGGGGACTGTCTGATGTCCAATAACAATCCCGGAACTCCCTCCCTAACAGCACTGTGGGTGTACCTACCCCACACAGGGACTGACTGATGTCCAATAACAATCCCGGAACTCCCTCCCTAACAGCACTGTGGGTGTACCTACCCCACACACGGGGACTGTCTGATGTCCAATAACAATCCTGGAACCCCCTCCCTAACAGCACTGTGGGTGTACCTACCCCACACAGGGACTGACTGATGTCCAATAACAATCCCAGAACTCCCTCCCTAACAGCACTGTGGGTGTACCTACCCCACACAGGGACTGACTGAAGTCCAATAACAATCCCAGAACTCCCTCCCTAACAGCACTGTGGGTGTACCTACCCCACACAGGGACTGACTGATGTCCAATAACAATCCCAGAACTCCCTCCCTAACAGCACTGTGGGTGTACCTATCCCACACGGGGACTGACTGATGTCCAATAACAATCCCGAACTCCCTCCCTAACAGCACTGTGGGTGTACCTACCCCACACAGGGACTGACTGATGTCCAATAACAATCCCAGAACTCCCTCCCTAACAGCACTGTGGGTGTACCTACCCCACACACGGGGACTGTCTGATGTCCAATAACAATCCCGGAACTCCCTCCCTAACAGCACTGTGGGTGTACCTACCCCACACACGGGGACTGTCTGATGTCCAATTACAATCCCGGAACTCCCTCCCTAACAGTACTGTGGGTGTACCTACCCCACACACGGGGACTGACTGATGTCCAATAACAATCCTGGAACTCCCTCCCTAACAGCACTGTGGGTGTACCTACCCCACACACGGGGACTGTCTGATGTCCAATAACAATCCTGGAACCCCCTCCCTAACAGCACTGTGGGTGTACCTACCCCACACAGGGACTGACTGATGTCCAATAACAATCCCAGAGCTCCCTCCCTAACAGCACTGTGGGTGTACCTACACCACACGGGGACTGACTGATGTCCAATAACAATCCCGGAACTCCCTTCCTAACAGCGCTGTGGGTGTACCTACCCCACACACGGGGACTGACTGATGTCCAATAACAATCCCAGAACTCCCTCCCTAACAGCACTGTGGGTGTACCTACACCACACGGGGACTGACTGATGTCCAATAACAATCCCGGAACTCCCTCCCTAACAGCACTGTGGGTGTACCTACCCCACACACGGGGACTGACTGATGTCCAATAACAATCCCAGAACCCCCTCCCTAACAGCACTGTGGGTGTACCTACACCACACAGGGACTGACTGATGTCCAATAACAATCCTGGAACTCCCTCCCTAACAGCACTGTGGGTGTACCTACCCCACACACGGGGACTGACTGATGTCCAATAACAATCCTGGAACTCCCTCCCTAACAGCACTGTGGGTGTACCTACCCCACACACGGGGACTGACTGATGTCCAATAACAATCCCGGAACTCCCTCCCTAACAGCACTGTGGGTGTACCTACCCCACACACGGGGACTGACTGATGTCCAATAACAATCCCGGAACTCCCTCCCTAACAGCACTGTGGGTGTACCTACCCCACACACGGGGACTGACTGATGTCCAATAACAAACCTGGAACTCCATCCCTAACAGCACTGTGGGTGTACCTACCCCACACACGGGGACTGACTGATGTCCAATAACAATCCTGGAACTCACTCTCTAACAGCACTGTGGGTGTACCTACACCACACGTGACCGCAGCGGGTTCAAGAAGGTTCCACCATTCATTATCGCTACAGTGCAGGAGGTCATTCGGCCCATCAAATCTGCACCGACAACAATCCCCAGACCTATCCCTGGAACCCCGTGTATTTACCCTGCTAATCCCCCTGACACTAAGGGGCAATTTAGCACGGCCAATCCACCTGACCTGCACATCTTTGGAGTGTGGGAGGAAACCGGAGCACCCGGAGGAAACCCACGCAGACACGGGGAGAATGTGCAGACTCCACACAGACAGTGACCCAAGCCGGGAATCGAACCCGGGTCCCTGGCGCTGTGAGGCAGCAGCGCTAACCACTGTGCCACTGTGCTGTCTGCTGCCCCTGGTCCTTCTAGATGGTAGAGGTGGCGGGTTTGGGAGCTGCTGTTGAAGGAGCCTTGGTGAGTCGCTGCGGTGCATCTTGTAGATGGTTCACACGGCTGTGTCGGGGGTGGAGGGAGTGAGTGTTTGTGGTCAGCGTGTCGATCGAGCGGGGCTGCTTTGTCCTGGATGGTTTCGAGCTTCTCGAGTGTTGTTGGAGCGGCACTCATCCAGGCAAGTGGAGATTGTTGTTGGAGCCGCACTCATCCAGGCAAGTGGAGATTGTTGTTGGAGCCGCACTCATCCAGGCAAGTGGAGATTGTTGTTGGAGCCGCACTCATCCAGATGAGTATTCCATCACACTCCTGACTTGTGCCCTTGTAGATGGTGGACAGGCTCTGGGGAGTCAGGAGGTGAGTTACTCTCCGCAGCTGAAGGGTCGAACAGCCTATTCCTGCTTCTCTGTTTCGGTCGGGGGTGGGACAGGTCAGGGGGAGGACACAGCGTGGCCCAGGCAGGTGACAGCCTCCCACACAGCATTCCCGCTGCCGGGATTCCAGGTCAGGGAGGGGGATCCTCACCTCTGTCGCTTCCTGGGCAGGCTGTTGTTTTTGATGAGGAGAGCTTTGATCTGTTCCGCCAGGGAGTCATCGTGCTTCATGGACCACTGCCGCAGGATGCTGGTGGTGAAGTGGTCGTCAGCGTGGCAAGGACGACTCATCACCATCTTAACCATCTCCTCGGTGGGCCTGGGGGACACAGCGGGCGGAGAGAGTGAGGCAGAGAGAGAGAGAGGCAGAGAGAGAGGCAGAGAGAGAGGCAGAGAGGGAGAGAGGCAGAGAGAGAGTGAGAGAGGGAGAGAGGCAGAGAGGCAGAGGGGCAGAGAGAGGGGCAGAGAGAGGGGCAGAGAGAGGGGCAGAGAGAGGGGCAGAGAGAGGGGCAGAGAGAGGGGCAGAGAGAGGGGCAGAGAGAGGGGCAGAGAGAGGGGCAGAGAGAGGGGCAGAGAGAGGGGCAGAGAGAGGGAGAGAGGGGCAGAGAGAGGGGCAGAGAGAGGGGCAGAGAGAGGGGCAGAGAGAGGGGCAGAGAGAGGGGCAGAGAGAGGGGCAGAGAGAGGGGCAGAGAGAGGGGCAGAGAGAGGGGCAGAGAGAGGGGCAGAGAGAGAGGCAGAGAGAGAGGCAGAGAGAGAGGCAGAGAGAGAGGCAGAGAGAGAGGCAGAGAGAGAGGCAGAGAGAGAGGCAGAGAGAGAGGCAGAGAGAGAGGCAGAGAGAGAGGCAGAGAGAGAGGCAGAGAGAGAGGCAGAGAGAGAGAGGCAGAGAGAGAGTGAGAGAGAGAGAGTGAGAGAGAGAGTGAGAGAGAGAGTGAGAGAGGGAGAGAGGCAGAGAGAGAGCCAGAGAGAGAGAGAGAGAGGCAGAGAGAGAGTGAGAGAGGGAGAGAGGCAGAGAGAGAGCCAGAGAGAGAGGCAGAGAGAGAGGCAGAGAGAGAGGCAGAGAGAGAGGCAGAGAGAGAGGCAGAGAGAGAGGCAGAGAGAGAGGCAGAGAGAGAGTGAGAGAGAGTGAGAGAGAGTGAGAGAGAGTGAGAGAGAGTGAGAGAGGGAGAGAGGCAGAGAGAGAGAGAGAGAGGCAGAGAGAGAGGCAGAGAGGGAGAGGCAGAGAGGCAGAGAGAGAGAGAGGCAGAGAGAGAGAGAGGCAGAGAGAGATGCAGAGAGAGAGAGAGGCAGAGAGAGAGAGAGGCAGAGAGAGAGAGAGGCAGAGAGAGAGAGAGGCAGAGAGAGAGAGAGGCAGAGAGAGAGAGAGGCAGAGAGAGAGAGAGGCAGAGAGAGAGAGAGGCAGAGGCAGAGAGAGAGAGAGAGGCAGAGAGAGAGAGAGAGGCAGAGAGAGAGAGGCAGAGGTAGAGAGAGAGGCAGAGAGAGAGAGAGAAAGAGAGAGTGAGGCAGAGAGAGAGTGAGGCAGAGAGAGAGAGAGAGAGGGAGAGGCAGAGAGAGAGAGAGGCAGAGAGAGAGTGAGGCAGAGAGAGAGTGAGGCAGAGAGAGAGTGAGGCAGAGAGAGAGTGAGGCGCAGAGAGAGTGAGGCGCAGAGAGAGTGAGGCGCAGAGAGAGTGAGGCGCAGAGAGAGTGAGGCGCAGAGAGAGTGAGGCGCAGAGAGAGTGAGGCGCAGAGAGAGTGAGGCGCAGAGAGAGTGAGGCGCAGAGAGAGTGAGGCGCAGAGAGAGTGAGGCGCAGAGAGAGTGAGGCGCAGAGAGAGTGAGGCGCAGAGAGAGTGAGGCGCAGAGAGAGTGAGGCGCAGAGAGAGTGAGGCGCAGAGAGAGTGAGGCGCAGAGAGAGTGAGGCGCAGAGAGAGTGAGGCGCAGAGAGAGTGAGGCGCAGAGAGAGTGAGGCGCAGAGAGAGTGAGGCGCAGAGAGAGTGAGGCGCAGAGAGAGTGAGGCGCAGAGAGAGTGAGGCGCAGAGAGAGTGAGGCGCAGAGAGAGTGAGGCGCAGAGAGAGTGAGGCGCAGAGAGAGTGAGGCGCAGAGAGAGTGAGGCGCAGAGAGAGTGAGGCGCAGAGAGAGTGAGGCGCAGAGAGAGTGAGGCGCAGAGAGAGTGAGGCGCAGAGAGAGTGAGGCGCAGAGAGAGTGAGGCGCAGAGAGAGTGAGGCGCAGAGAGAGTGAGGCGCAGAGAGAGTGAGGCGCAGAGAGTGAGGCGCAGAGAGTGAGGCGCAGAGAGAGTGAGGCGCAGAGAGAGTGAGGCGCAGAGAGAGTGAGGCGCAGAGAGAGTGAGGCGCAGAGAGAGTGAGGCGCAGAGAGAGTGAGGCGCAGAGAGAGTGAGGCGCAGAGAGAGTGAGGCGCAGAGAGAGTGAGGCGCAGAGAGAGTGAGGCGCAGAGAGAGTGAGGCGCAGAGAGAGTGAGGCGCAGAGAGAGTGAGGCGCAGAGAGAGTGAGGCGCAGAGAGAGTGAGGCGCAGAGAGAGTGAGGCGCAGAGAGAGTGAGGCGCAGAGAGAGTGAGGCGCAGAGAGAGTGAGGCGCAGAGAGAGTGAGGCGCAGAGAGAGTGAGGCGCAGAGAGAGTGAGGCGCAGAGAGAGTGAGGCGCAGAGAGAGTGAGGCGCAGAGAGAGTGAGGCGCAGAGAGAGTGAGGCGCAGAGAGAGTGAGGCGCAGAGAGAGTGAGGCGCAGAGAGAGTGAGGCGCAGAGAGAGTGAGGCACAGAGAGAGTGAGGCACAGAGAGAGTGAGGCACAGAGAGAGTGAGGCACAGAGAGAGTGAGGCACAGAGAGAGTGAGGCACAGAGAGAGTGAGGCACAGAGAGTGAGGCACAGAGAGTGAGGCACAGAGAGTGAGGCACAGAGAGAGTGAGGCAGAGAGAGAGTGAGGCAGAGAGAGAGTGAGGCAGAGAGAGAGTGAGGCAGAGAGAGAGTGAGGCAGAGAGAGAGTGAGGCAGAGAGAGAGTGAGGCAGAGAGAGAGTGAGGCAGAGAGAGAGTGAGGTAGAGAGAGTGAGGCACGGAGAGAGTGAGGCAGGGAGAGAGTGAGGCAGGGAGAGAGTGAGGCACGGAGAGAGTGAGGCACGGAGAGAGTGAGGCACGGAGAGAGTGAGGCACGGAGAGAGTGAGGCACGGAGAGAGTGAGGCACGGAGAGAGTGAGGCACGGAGAGAGTGAGGCACGGAGAGAGTGAGGCACGGAGAGAGTGAGGCACGGAGAGAGTGAGGCACGGAGAGAGTGAGGCACGGAGAGAGTGAGGCACGGAGAGAGTGAGGCACGGAGAGAGTGAGGCACGGAGAGAGTGAGGCACGGAGAGAGTGAGGCACGGAGAGAGTGAGGCACGGAGAGAGTGAGGCACGGAGAGAGTGAGGCACGGAGAGAGTGAGGCACGGAGAGAGTGAGGCACGGAGAGAGTGAGGCACGGAGAGAGTGAGGCACGGAGAGAGTGAGGCACGGAGAGAGTGAGGCACGGAGAGAGTGAGGCACGGAGAGAGTGAGGCACGGAGAGAGTGAGGCACAGAGAGAGTGAGGCACAGAGAGAGTGAGGCACAGAGAGAGTGAGGCACAGAGAGAGTGAGGCACAGAGAGAGTGAGGCACAGAGAGAGTGAGGCACAGAGAGAGTGAGGCACAGAGAGAGTGAGGCACAGAGAGAGTGAGGCAGAGAGGGAGTGAGGCAGAGAGAGAGTGAGGCACAGAGAGAGTGAGGCACAGAGAGAGTGAGGCACAGAGAGAGTGAGGCAGAGAGAGAGTGAGGCAGAGAGAGAGAGAGGCAGAGAGAGAGAGAGGCAGAGAGAGAGAGAGAGGCAGAGAGAGAGAGGCAGAGAGAGAGAGAGGCAGAGAGAGAGAGAGGCAGAGAGAGAGAGAGGCAGAGAGAGAGAGAGGCAGAGAGAGAGAGAGGCAGAGAGAGAGAGAGAGAGAGGCAGAGAGAGAGAGAGGCAGAGAGAGAGAGAGAGGCAGAGAGAGAGAGAGGCAGAGAGAGAGAGGGGCAGAGAGAGAGAGGCAGAGAGAGAGTGAGGCAGAGAGAGAGTGAGGCACAGAGAGAGTGAGGCACAGAGAGAGTGAGGCACAGAGAGAGTGAGGCACAGAGAGAGTGAGGCACAGAGAGAGTGAGGCACAGAGAGAGTGAGGCACAGAGAGAGTGAGGCACAGAGAGAGAGGCACAGAGAGAGTGAGGCACAGAGAGAGTGAGGCACAGAGAGAGTGAGGCACAGAGAGAGTGAGGCACAGAGAGAGTGAGGCACAGAGAGAGTGAGGCACAGAGAGAGTGAGGCACAGAGAGAGTGAGGCACAGAGAGAGTGAGGCACAGAGAGAGTGAGGCACAGAGAGAGTGAGGCAGAGAGAGAGTGAGGCAGAGAGGGAGTGAGGCAGAGAGGGAGTGAGGCAGAGAGGGAGTGAGGCAGAGAGGGAGAGGCAGAGTGAGAGTGAGGCAGAGAGAGAGAGAGGCAGAGAGAGAGAGAGGCAGAGAGAGAGAGAGGCAGAGAGAGAGAGAGAGGCAGAGAGAGAGAGGCAGAGAGAGAGAGAGGCAGAGAGAGAGAGAGGCAGAGAGAGAGAGAGGCAGAGAGAGAGAGAGAGGCAGAGAGAGAGAGGGGCAGAGAGAGAGAGGCACAGAGAGAGTGAGGCACAGAGAGAGTGAGGCACAGAGAGAGTGAGGCACAGAGAGAGTGAGGCACAGAGAGAGTGAGGCACAGAGAGAGTGAGGCACAGAGAGAGTGAGGCACAGAGAGAGTGAGGCACAGAGAGAGTGAGGCACAGAGAGAGTGAGGCACAGAGAGAGTGAGGCACAGAGAGAGTGAGGCACAGAGAGAGTGAGGCACAGAGAGAGTGAGGCACAGAGAGAGTGAGGCACAGAGAGAGTGAGGCAGAGAGGGAGAGGCAGAGTGAGAGTGAGGCAGAGAGAGAGAGAGGCAGAGAGAGAGAGAGGCAGAGAGAGAGAGAGGCAGAGAGAGAGAGAGGCAGAGAGAGAGAGAGAGGCAGAGAGAGAGGCAGAGAGAGAGAGAGGCAGAGAGAGAGAGAGGCAGAGAGAGAGAGAGAGGGGCAGAGAGAGAGAGAGGCAGAGAGAGAGAGAGGCAGAGAGAGGCAGAGAGGGAGAGAGGCAGAGAGGCAGGGAGAGAGAGGCAGAGAGAGAGAGAGAGAGAGGCAGAGAGAGAGAGAGGCAGAGAGAGAGAGAGGCAGAGAGAGAGAGAGGCAGAGAGAGAGGCAGAGAGAGAGAGAGGCAGAGAGAGAGAGAGGCAGAGAGAGAGAGGCAAAGAGAGAGAGAGAGAGGCAGAGAGAGAGAGAAGCAGAGAGAGAGAGAGGCAGAGAGAGAGAGAGAGGCAGAGAGAGAGAGGCAGAGAGAGAGGCAGAGAGAGAGGCAGAGAGAGAGGCAGAGAGAGAGGCAGAGAGAGAGGCAGAGAGAGAGGCAGAGAGAGAGGCAGAGAGAGAGGCAGAGAGAGAGGCAGAGAGAGAGGCAAGAGAGAGGCAGAGAGAGAGGCAGAGAGAGAGAGGCAGAGAGAGAGAGGCAGAGGGAGAGAGAGAGAGGCAGAGAGAGAGAGAGGCAGAGAGAGAGAGAGGCAGAGAGGGAGAGAGAGAGGCAGAGAGAGAGAGAGAGAGGCAGAGAGGGAGAGGGAGGCAGAGAGAGACAGTGCGGCGCTCCCTCAGCACTGACCCAGCAGTTGGATAAGCGAAAGGTCACACTTACTTTTCCCTCCTGAGCTGTAGCAGCAAACACGAAAGGGCCTCAGGGTGCTCTGGAAAAGGAAAGATTTGCTTGAGAGGTTGAGTACAGGAGACGGATCCACCGGGAAGGCGGGCAGAGGGCCGGTGGGGGTGAGGGGCAGAGGGCCGGTGGGGGTGAAGGGCAGAGGGCCGGTGGGGGTGAGGGGCAGAGGGCCAGTGGAGTGGGGGGCAGAGGGCCGGTGGGGGTGAGGGGCAGAGGGCCGGTGGGGGTGAGGGGCAGAGGGCCAGTGGGGTGGGGGGCAGAGGGCCAGTGGGGTGGGGGGCAGAGGGCCAGTGGGGTGGGGGGCAGAGGGCCAGTGGGGTGGGGGGCAGAGGGCCAGTGGGGTGGGGGGCAGAGGGCCAGTGGGGTGGGGGGCAGAGGGCCAGTGGGGTGGGGGGCAGAGGGCCAGTGGGGTGGGGGGCAGAGGGCCAGTGGGGTGGGGGGCAGAGGGCCGGTGGGGTGGGGGGCAGAGGGCCAGTGGGGTGGGGGGCAGAGGGCCAGTGGGGTGGGGGGCAGAGGGCCAGTGGGGTGGGGGGCAGAGGGCCAGTGGGGTGGGGGGCAGAGGGCCAGTGGGGGCGGGGGGCAGAGGGCCGGTGGGGGTGGGGGTGGGGGGCAGAGGGGCAGTGGGGTGGGGGGCAGAGGGCCGGTGGGGGGCAGAGGGCCGGTGGGGTGGGGGGCAGAGGGCCGGTGGGGGGCAGAGGGCCGGTGGGGTGGGGGGCAGAGGGGCAGTGGGGGTGGGGGGCAGAGGGCCAGTGGAGTGGGGGGCAGAGGGCCAGTGGGGTGGGGGGCAGAGGGCCAGTGGGGTGGGGGGCAGAGGGCCAGTGGAGTGGGGGGCAGAGGGCCAGTGGAGTGGGGGGCAGAGGGCCAGTGGGGTGGGGGTGGGGGGCAGAGGGCCAGTGGAGTGGGGGGCAGAGGGCCAGTGGAGTGGGGGGCAGAGGGCCAGTGGAGTGGGGGGCAGAGGGCCAGTGGAGTGGGGGGCAGAGGGCCAGTGGAGTGGGGGGCAGAGGGCCAGTGGGGTGGGGGTGGGGGGCAGAGGGCCAGTGGGGTGGGGGGCAGAGGGCCGGTGGGGGTGGGAGGCAGAGGGCCGGTGGGGGTGGGAGGCAGAGGGCCGGTGGGGGTGGGAGGCAGAGGGCCGGTGGGGGTGGGAGGCAGAGGGCCGGTGGGGGTGGGGGTGGGAGGCAGAGGGCCAGTGGGGTGGGGGTGGGGGGCAGAGGGCCGGTGGGGGTGGGGGTGGGAGGCAGAGGGCCAGTGGGGTGGGGGGCAGAGGGCCAGTGGGGTGGGGGTGGGGGGCAGAGGGCCAGTGGGGTGGGGGGCAGAGGGCCGGTGGGGGTGGGAGGCAGAGGGCCGGTGGGGGTGGGGGGCAGAGGGCCGGTGGGGGTGGGAGGCAGAGGGCCGGTGGGGGTGGGGGTGGGAGGCAGAGGGCCGGTGGGGGTGGGGGTGGGAGGCAGAGGGCCAGTGGGGTGGGGGGCAGAGGGCCAGTGGGGTGGGGGGCAGAGGGCCAGTGGGGTGGGGGGCAGAGGGCCGGTGGGGGGCAGAGGGCCAGTGGGGGTGGGGGTGGGAGGCAGAGGGCCGGTGGGGGCGGAGGGCAGGAGGGAAGTGGGAGAGAGGGGAAGGGGATAATTCCGGCGCAGTTTCCCAGTGGCTGGGGTTTTCAACCCGCTCCGTACCTTTGTACTTGACGTGCTGGAGGATTGGGATGACGAGCTCCAGCGGGATATTGTGTGCCAGGAAGAGTTGCCACGTACAGTACTGTTCAAACGTCTCCCAATCCAGACTCTGAACTGGGACGGCAAGGAACATAAAACACAGCGTCAGCACCGATAGTACCCCAACCCCCTGTACCCACCGTCACACACACCCCAACCCCCTGTACCCTCCTATCACACACACCCCAACCCCCTGTACCCTCCTATCACACACACCCCAACCCCCTGTACCCTCCTATCACACACACCCCAACCCCCTGTACCCTCCTATCACACACACCCCAACCCCCTGTACCCTCCTATCACACACACCCCAACCCCCTGTACCCTCCTATCACACACACCCCAACCCCCTGTACCCCCCTATCACACACACCCCAACCCCCTGTACCCCCCCGTCACACACACCCCAAACCCCCTGTACCCCCCTATCACACACACCCCAACCCCCTGTACCCCCCTATCACACACACCCCAAACCCCCTGTACCCCCCTATCACACACACCCCAAACCCCCTGTACCCCCCGTCACACACACCCCAACACCCTGTACCCCCCTATCACACACACCCCAAACCCCCTGTACCCCCCTATCACACACACCCCAAACCCCCTGTACCCACCGTCACACACACCCCAACACCCTGTACCCCCCTATCACACACACCCCAAACCCCCTGTACCCCCCGTCACACACACCCCAAACCCCCTGTACCCCCCGTCACACACACCCCAAACCCCCCGTACCCCCCTATCACACACACCCCAAACCCCCTGTACCCCCCTATCACACACACCCCAAACCCCCTGTACCCCCCGTCACACACACACCCCAAACCCCCTGTACCCCCCGTCACACACACCCCAAACCCCCTGTACCCCCCCATCACACACACCCCAAACCCCCTGTACCCCCCCGTCACACACACACCCCAACCCCCTGTACCCCCCCGTCACACACACCCCAAACCCCCTGTACCCCCCCATCACACACACACCCCAACCCCCTGTAACCCCCGTCACACACACACCCCAAACCCCCTGTACCCCCCGTCACACACACACCCCAAACCCCCTGTACCCCCCCGTCACACACACCCCGAACCCCCTGTACCCCCCCGTCACACACACACCCCAACCCCCTGTACCCCCCTATCACACACACCCCAAACCCCCTGTACCCCCCTATCACACACACCCCAAACCCCCTGTACCCACCGTCACACACACCCCAAACCCCTGTACCCCCCTATCACACACACCCCAAACCCCCTGTACCCCCCCGTCACACACACCCCAAACCCCCTGTACCCTCCTATCACACACACCCCAACCCCCTGTACCCTCCTATCACACACACCCCAACCCCCTGTACCCCCCTATCACACACACCCCAAACCCCCTGTACCCACCGTCACACACACCCCAACACCCTGTACCCCCCTATCACACACACCCCAAACCCCCTGTACCCCCCCGTCACACACACCCCAAACCCCCTGTACCCCCCGTCACACACACCCCAAACCCCCCGTACCCCCCTATCACACACACGCCAAACCCCCTGTACCCCCCGTCACACACACCCCAACCCCCTGTACCCCCCTATCACACACACCCCAAACCCCCTGTACCCACCGTCACACACACCCCAACACCCTGTACCCCCCCGTCACACACACCCCAAACCCCCTGTACCCACCGTCACACACACCCCAACACCCTGTACCCCCCCGTCACACACACCCCAAACCCCCTGTACCCCCCATCACACACACCCCAAACCCCCTGTACCCCCCCGTCACACACACCCCAAACCCCCTGTACCCCCCGTCACACACACACCCC